>NW_023305602.1:948491-952482 GCF_011077185.1 Oxyura jamaicensis
AAAAAATAAATAAAAATGAAATGAAATTAAATGAAATGAAATAAAATAAAAATAATCCTGATATTGCAGCTCTGCAACTCCCGAGGCTGTCTCCTTGAAGGAGGAGGGTCCCGGGAAGGCAGGTCGGGCTGGACCCCTCCCTTTGCACCCCCGGGACCCCCACCTGGGGCCGCCCCCCGCAGCTCTCGGTGCCTTTTAGGGCTCCTTGCTCCCCTAATAGGGTGGCAGCTGCAGGCAGGCTCCATGCATTGTCTGGTGCTGCTTTTTGGGGTGTAAGGGGGGAGTCTGCATCCCTTTCCCAGGCGGTTACTAACGATGTTGAGAAGGTGCAGGGTTCTGGCAACTTGGGAGCTGCGGGAGGGCAAAGCCCTCAGACAAGCCCCTCTCCCACATTCCCAGCCCCACGACTCACCTGCTTTCAGATCCTGCCTTGAGCCTCAGAGTGGGATAAAAGAATGGCAACAACAGCAAAACCCACAGTAAACAAAACCTTCCTGCACCCCCCACCCTGTGCCAGGACATTAAAAAGCTCAATATCCACTCTTTCTGAACCTTTAAACCGCACCTGCAGTACAGTGAGGAGGGCTCACTGCAAGAAGACTTGTTAAACCTTTTTTTTTTAAAGAAGGAATAGTCACCACAGTGCAAAGTGAAACTGCACCCAGCACGGATCCATCCCAGGGACAGGTCTGTTAACACCTTGTCGGTGAGCAGGCCACTGTGCCTGCAAGCACCGTTTATCCCAAATGAAAACCAATTAGGGGAAAAGAGTCGTTTTATCGCTCACTGAGGGTATCCCTTTTTTCTACCAACTTTGAGCTGATCCATGCCCCATTTCCACAGAGCCGTCAGCAGTCATTTAGAAATGGATGCTGTTCAAGTACAGCCCCCTGTTGCACAGGCACAGCTGTGAGGGATGTCAGGATGAAATAATATGGACACAAATATTGCTACAAGGGCTCTGCAATGAACACAGCTGCTGCTGGGGATGGAAATAAGCTGTACCCCATAAGCACCTTTACACACGTACAAGGGTCTGTACTGGATTTTAAGCAGATACAGGCAAAGGAGGAGTAAAATTGTTATCTATACAAGCGTCTGTACTGGATTTTAAGCAGATACAGGCAAAGGAGGAGTAAAATTGTTATCTATAAACCAGCCTTTGCTGAACAGTTCCCAAGTGAGAAATGTTCCCAGTGTAATCACAGTGGGTCCAGTTCAGCAGTCCATAAGCAGGGGAGTCCACGGGAGTATTGTAAGAATAAGGTATTTTGTAACAGGCTCTGGTTTCTCCCAGAGAGTAAAAATCATTTATCTGCTTGGAACCAAAAGAAAGCACTTTACATTTTTTTTTTCATTCTTAGATTATTTTTTTTCTATGTGTCTACTTGCAGGAAAAAATAAATTAAAAAATAAAATAACCCTTCCAAGCCCATTCACAACCCCCTTTTGCTCCTGCTCCTCACTCTGGTCAGCATCTTTCTTTGGAAACACAAAAGCTATTTATCTGGGGCTAGGTTGCTGGTGATTCTTCCCTCCTAGGAAGACACGCTGCCCCAAATCCTCACCTCTGGAAAAATGCACGGACATGGCCAGGCCACTGGCAAGAGCAGCTGGATGCCCAGGAACAACCAGAGGTCTGTGCATACCTCTTGTGAAAACGGGCTTATAGCACCGGGCTTTGGCTTTTAATGTTACTTTCAAAGGGCTTGATTGATTGCTGTTAATCCTGTGAACAACTTCAGTGTTGTTAACAGGACTGCCCGCATTAGTAAAGGCACTCACATGCATTAGTATGCTCCTCATCCCCATAACGTCCAGCTTTCCAATGACTTCCAGGAGGGCTGGATCAGGCCCTTGCTAGCAGTAAGTTTTTAATGAACAGTGTTTGGTGCAGGGAAGGGGGAAATAGTAATACATCAGTCCCGAATATCTTCATTCTCCAGGAAACAAGCAAGCAAAGAAGAAAGGCAGGAACAGGCCAAAAGGTTGCCAGAGGGGGATGCTTCTGCTCAGCTTCAAAACCCTGGACCCAGAGCACACAGAACCAGCATTTGCTGACTGATATCAGGCACATAGCAGGCCGCTTCTGCTCCAAATAAATAAACAGCGTGAGTGAATTTTGGTTTTAAATAGCAATTTATCCTTCTTTAGATCTAGGTAGCTAAATCAACTCGTAAAGTCCCAGATTCTTTGCTGGCTTACTTCATTGTGGTTTTCCAAATAAAATATGAGACCATTAATAGCAAAAACACCCATTGTAATCACAATCCGAAGATACAGCTCTCAGCCACTATTACAGGGCCCAATCCTGCAAAGTCTTCTAACTCAGATGGGATTGTTTACTTCAGCCCTGTTAAGCTTTCCAGAGTGCTGACAGAATCAGAGCCTATTAGCTGTGTAATTGAATAAAATAACTGAGAGCTGCAACAGGGACCTCAAGCACAGCTAACAGAAGGAGTGAGACCAGCATCCGTGAGACTTAGGGTGAGAACACAAGCATTGGGGTGTGGGCCTGATCCTGACATGCTTAATCTGCATTGTTGTTAATCAGTCTGCTGTGGTCAGAGGGATTATTCATCTGAGGAAGGATTACTCATGTGAACATTTGCAGCATCAGTCCCTGAATTAATGTGTGAATCAATGTGGATTCTTTTCTTTTTTCTTTTTCTTTTTCCTCCTACTTTAGTTAGAATGAAGAAGGTTGATCGAGGAGAGAAATGAAAAACTATTTGCATCCAAAGGAGCTTAGTATAGGATTGTAGTCAGTGTAGGCAACAAAATGTATCAATGCAATAAAAGGGAGCTTTGTTTATGGAGGCCTTTTGTTATTAAAGTAGCGCTGGTGAGAGTTTCAGGTGGCAAAGTGAAGGCTGCACAGAAACCAGGGATTACTAGAGGACAGAAAAATAGATGAGAGCATGTACGCGTGTGTTCACATGTATGTTTGGGCACAGGTTTTGTGTGGATATATACATACACATCATTCCACTCCACCCCATGGATCCTGCTATTTAAACAGAGCTCTCCGGAATATTCCTATTACCCATGCTATGAGCACTGTAAACATGTTGTCTTAGTCCTTTGAAAAGAATATCAGGTTTATTATCTCCCCATCCCTTTTCCATAATATGTATGTCCCTGTACATAATGAGTAATGAAAGCAGGCAAGCTTGCATTGTGAGGACAATAATGCTTCACATTAATACGATCCTTTTCATCATCAAATCATTGTGCAATCATTAACAAATTAATGCTCACAGCACCCCTGTGAGGAAGGGAGATTTCAGTTTATAGGAACCATTAGCACCGCCAATTATAAAGGTTGCTCGAGAGTTCCCATAATAAAATCCTGTTCAGCTTTGATAAACTGCATTTGTTGTGGCTGAAATTCTCTAAGTTGGGTGCCTGCATTCAGCTCCAATTCTTTAATTATATATGGAAAATTTCAGCTGGATCTATTTGTCTGTCCCTGAGAAGAGCCCAGAGGAGAAATTGGTTGGTTTGAACTGAGTCAAATGAGATGCTTCATAAAGCTCTCCTGTCCCCATGCTTTTGTGGTGGTTTTACCATGCTAGGCAGCTGAACACCACAACCACTCTCTCACTCCCCCTCCTCAGATGAGGACGGGAAGAAGTAAAGGAAAGAACAACTCACGTGTTGAGATAAGGATAATTTAATTAAAGAGGAAAAAAATATATTATTAAGGAAATATTATTATTAATTAAACAATTCAACTAAAGGGAAAAAAGGGAAATGGGAAGAGGGTGGGGGAAAGGGAATAACTAAACAAAACAAGTAAAGGCTATGTGGAAGTGCAGAGGAAAGAAATTACTCTCTACTTCCCACAAATGAGCGATGCTTGACCACGTCCTTGAAGCAGGGCCTCAACGCACATAGCTGGTGTTTGGGAGGAGGACAGACGTTTTCGCAACGAGAGCCCACCCCTCCCCTCTTCTTCCTTTTTCCACCTTTTATTGCTGAGTGTGAC
>NW_023305602.1:962482-975826 GCF_011077185.1 Oxyura jamaicensis
GTCACACTCAGCAATAAAAGGTGGAAAAAGGAAGAAGAGGGGAGGGGAGGGCTCTCGTTGCGAAAACGTCTGTCCTCCTCCCAAACACCAGCTATGTGCGTTGAGGCCCTGTTTCATGGTCATGGTCAAGCATCGCTCATTTGTGGGAAGTAGAGAGTAATTTCTTTCCTCTGCACTTCCACATAGCCTTTACTTGTTTTGTTTAGTTATTCCCTTTCCCCCACCCTCTTCCCATTTCCCTTTTTTCCCTTTAGTTGAATTCTTTAATTAATAATATTTCCTTAATAATATATTTTTTTCCTCTTTAATTAAATTATCCTTATCTCAACACGTGAGTTGTTCTTTCCTTTACTTCTTCCCGTCCTCATCTGAGGAGGGGGAGTGAGAGAGCGGTTGTGGTGTTCAGCTGCCTAGAATGGTAAAACCACCACACTTGGTTGTCCTCCCCAGTCATCTCAAGAGGTCAAATTAAGGCAAGAGCCTTTGTGGTGGCTAATGGAAATAGATACAGTTATTGATGTCTGTGTTCTGCAGGGAATTTGTTTCCCAAGGGAGCATGTGCTTCTGTCTGAATGCCATCAGTTTCCAGACTTTTTGCCTCTCCTGAGCTTTACAGAAAACCTAGATCAGGTTGCACAGCCCAACCCAGAAAACCTCAGCTTTTTATCTGAAGGGAAGAGCTCTTTCAAGCATATGTGAGTTTTGTCTCCAATGATTGGTATAACATATTTTTGTCTATATTGGATAAGAATCTTTTCTTTCATGCCAAATAATTGAATAAGAAGCCAGGCTATTGTTCAATTCCTCTATTTTATTATTATTTTTAAATGAAAATAATAACTGTGTGAGGGGAAAACCTCTGTCTAAGCACATAGGATCCAAAGCCACCATATCTCCCAGCATGCACCTCTGTTTCCAAACACTAAGATTCAACCCAAGTATTTCTATGCAGTGAAAATTACAAGGAGTTCTGTATTACTACCTCTCCCTGACATTTCAAATATGTAAGTGTATACTTTTAAAGAACTGTTCACACTGTCATATCCCCTTTCCCTTCCTGCAAAGCACTCAACCTGGTCAGCAGCAGATTATATACCAAATTATCCCCAGTTATCACATCTCATTGATTTTGCTATTCTTGCCATAGAGCATATTGAAGGTTTGAAAATCAGAAGTCAATAATGTCAGGTGAGCTAGGGAGGGCAATGTGCCTTCTGATGAACCAATTCATCAGCTGAACAATCTCAACATGCTCCCTAATATTGATCTTAATATTCTGGGACAGTTCTGCCACAGACAGCTTTTGACTGCTTTAATTTCTATGGTAACATTAACAGGATCTGATACTTAAGCTTGTGTAACCTGGAAGACACTCTGTTATCAATGGTTTTAAATGTCAGCTGGGGTCATGTTGAGCAGTATCAATTCCCAAACTTACCTGAGTGCAGAACAGCTTGTGAACCCAACAGTGTCACCATGTCCCTGAGCTCATATAAGGATGAGATTCAGGACTGTATCAAGGCTCCAGTGCCATGGTTTCCATGGAAAGAAAAGCACAACATGCAGTCTGGATGGGAACTATTGTGAGCTTTGTTCAGATCGCTCAGGTTTTTGTAATCAGATGAAAGCAATGATGATTTAACAACAACAAAAGTATTTGCTGGCAAGTTTGGACAAAGTCTTTAAAACTGTTTGTATACTCTGAACCCTAAAGCACTTAGTAGATTTTCCAAGATTACCCAAATTTGCTTTGTGCAAGAAGTGAGGACTGTTTCTGTTTCACTTCTGAGTCTAACACTGCTCTCAATAGGGACATCACATATCTATGCTAACCTCTGGTTTCATAGGTTGGCTTGGGAAAAGGCAAACCCACTCATGGGATTGTTTTCACCCAAGGACTGGGGTATACCTGGTGAGTGACACAAATGTTATGGAATAAGGGGTGGAGGTTGTGCTGGGTCTGGCTGGGATGGAGTTAACTTTCCCTGCAGCAGCCCACATAATGCTGCGCTCTGCACTTGTAGCTGGAACAGCACTGGTATCACACCAGTGTTGTGTCTATTGCTGCACAATACTGGGACAGCATCAGGACACTCTCTAACCCCCCCAGAGCCAGCAGGCTGGGGGTGGGCAAAAGGCAAGGAAGGAACATCACCAGGGCAGCTGACCTAAACCAACCAAAGGGATATTCCATACCATATGATGTCACACTCAGCAATAAAAGGTGGAAAAAGGAAGAAGAGGGGAGGGGTGGGCTCTCGTTGCGAAAACGTCTGTCCTCCTCCCAAACACCAGCTATGTGCGTTGAGGCCCTGCTTCAAGGATGTGGTCAAGCATCGCTCGTTGGTAGGAAGTAGAGAGTATTTTTTTTCCTCTACACTTCCACACAGCCTTTGCTTGTTGTTTATTTTTTTTCCCTTTTCCCCTTTCCCTATTTTCCCTTGAGTCAAATTATTAAATTAATAATAATTTTTCCTTAATTTTTTTTTTTGCTTTAATTAAATTATCCTTATCTCAACCCATGGGTTGTTTCTTTCCTTTTCTTCTTCCCCTCCTTTTTTGAGGAGGGGGAGTGAGAGAGCGGTTTTGGTGGAGTTCAGCTGCCTAGCACGGTAAAACCAACACACTTGGGCATGATAATTATAAACTTTTTTAAAGAGGATGGAAGATACGACACTTTCTTGAAACCATCTTCTCAGAGGCTGTCCAGGGGGAAGTTCAGCATCCCCTGGCAACCAGGAAACAGATGAATATAGAGTTAATAATGTTCCCAAGGCCAGCATTCTTCTGCTGAAACAGATTCTAATATAGAAGGCTACATTGAAGCTATTTTTGTGCCCACAGTGACTGCTGTGTTTGCCTCCACTCGTGGCATCACTCTCATTATACTGTATGTAAAGCACTTTGGGACACGTTGGCTATGAAAGGAAGTTCAATTTGTGAAACCAAATTGTATTCTACCCTCAGTCACTGCACACTGAGCCAGGTCAGTGGTCAGCTCTGCATTCATTTCACTATTTTTTTTCTTCAGAATTTACAGCTCCTGCCTGCCTTCAGAGTTACTGAGGAAGCACACACGTGATTTTATATCATGCAGACATTATATTTTTATGTGTAAACATATATACACACTTACACACATGCATATATGCACACAGGCTCTGTAGAAATTACTCATTACGAAAAGCAAGAGATGGAAAAAAATCAGTTCATGCCTTTCTTTGCTTGAAAATTTCTATTGCTTTACTGCTGAATGATGTTCCTATACTATCTACATAATAAGTACCCTCTTTCTTCAGATAGTTAAAGAGATGCTGCCCATATCCAACTAAAATTATATATTTATACATGGCAACCTTCTATTAATAAACGTGATATTATTACAACTGAACAAAACCTCACAACTCCTCACTATTTCCCTCTACTTATTATCCTTCTTGTGCATTTAGCACTGGTGAAAGTTGCCAGAGAAACAGTTTCATTAAAAGGACAAGGCAACACAGCCTGTTGTCTCACACCTGGAGTCTCATGATTTACACTCAGTTCTTGGTTCTGATCTCTGGCATGGCCATGGGCCACTTTGTTTTGTGTTTTATGACACAAAATGGGAATAGCATTATTTTCCCCTTAACTCTCCCACACAGAATCTTTCAATGAAACACAGTAGAAAACTATTGTCTTTTTCAAGGCTGAGTGCTTGCCAATGGAACATCACTGATTTTCTCCAGATCATGATCCTGTATACATCTTTAGAGTATGAAAAATCTCCCTCTGAATGTGATGGTGCATTTTGGTTTCTGGTATTTTGGTCTACCCTGTAACATTAGAACCAAAAAAGTTATGAAACCAGTAGATGCAGCAAGGGAAAACAACAACAACAACAACAAAAACCAACCAATCAAACAAAACAAAACAAAACACCTACAAAACACAACAACAAGAAAACAGCTAAACAAAGAAAAATATCAGTTGCATGAGGTCAGAAAAGTCCTTGAAGATCTAATGGGTGGCAAAGCATCCATTGTTATATTTCTGATTTGTTGTTTTCCTTAAGAATATGGTTGGATTGATTAAAAGGGGTATCTATTTTCTACACAAACTCATGTTATTCCTATGTTTAAATTATCCTTACTACAAAAGTAGTACCACCATAACGTATTACACCTCTGGAAATAAATAAACAAAACTCTATTAAAAAAATCTCTAAGAAAATGAATTTTTCATTTCTCAGCCTAGAAGAATACAAACATATATGCTGTGGCCTGCCATTTCCTCCCTGTGCTAAGGAAGCTGACATCAGCTGATTTTGCTTCAGAAGCAGTGGATCCAGGTGACCGTCAAGGAAGGATCACTTGTATAGAGCTAGTAAAGAAATTTAGATTGTTTTTGTTGAGTTTCCCAGTAAATGAATACATTAATAAAATAACATTCTCATACACTTCCCTTACTTTCAGCACTGCTGTGGGCAAGGAAAAATGCGGATAATGAAGCATAGTCAATTCTAGTTTAAGCAATATGGTGTTGAGCTGTTTCCCACAGACTAGCTTAAAACCCAAGCAAAAGAATTTGCTTCACTTCTTCCCTTCCTGTTCAGCATTCATCATTTATCTCATCTTCCCACTCCCCTGCTAAGGTGTAGGTTGATCTATTTTTGTTTTTCCTTTCCTTTTTTTTTTCTCTGTTTTGTTAAGTCTGTTTACAGTCACCCCTTCTTTTCTCTTCTCTTGTAATCTTGGGCCTGGGAGTTTGGCTGTCTGAAGGCCTAGTTTGGTGTCTCTTGTGCTATTTTTTTAGCTCATTTGGATGCCCAAAAACATTTAAACTCACATTTGATTTCCCCAATAAATTCTGTTATCCCTGCCCAGTTGCCAGCCTTCTTACTTACTGTCATTATCAGCTATATCCTATTTGCCCTAATCTAGTTATCTAGTCTTGTTACCAGTTTATGTTACCAGCCTCCACCCAAGCAAAATTCCTTTGAATCCAATAGCAGGCAAAAGGAAAGACACTCCTGTTCTCTTTGGAGTGGGTAATTCTGAAACAAACTCAAAGCCTGTGACAGACATTTCTGAAAGACTTTGAAAACATCCATGCAAAAATGCTCATAACTATTCTACTTAGAGGTAGAGTTATCAGACTAAATAATCTCACCCAAGCTTTGCAACAAGCAGTCACCTGAGTGTAAGATCTCTGAGACTTTGCTCCATTGCATCACACTGCATATTCAACAAAATCTCCCACTCCTCCCAAGACTGGCAGTAATACATTTCTATCCTTGCCCACTTCCCAGCCCCTCCCAAACTCTTTCAGGTACTCACTGATGAAAAACAACCTCCTGGCAAGGAGCACTTTGGCAAACTACACACCATGTCCCTATTTCCTGTGAATAATATAATGTATCCCATCCACCCTCATCCACTCACATATGTGCATCTGAGCCTAGATTAAAATTTTGCATTAAACAATTGCTTCTGATAATCTAAAAGGAACGTCTTGAAATGTTTGATTTTTGCATGCAAAACACCACCTTTTACATGCCAGGCCCTTTGGAAAACTTCTGCAGCACTTCTCTATGCTAAATCAGAAGCCCAAAGTGTGTTAGATGCCAGTGCAATGTTAGACATGCCTTTCTCAGATAAGATGCAAAACCATGGTCCTGTGAGGCCAGGGATCACGGAGAACAGACTGATTTAACCAGAAAAGCAGCAACAAGAAAATGTTTTAGATCTGGAAGTGAAGGAAAAATCTCTCCTTCACTGATACTGCAGCATCAGTAAATGGAGAGTGAACGTGAATATTCTGTTTGGGCTTTGGGTAGGGCAGACCATGGGATTTTCAATAACTATCAGTAGGCAGGACTGGATTTGATGTCTTGTTTGAAGGCATGCATCTGCAGGATCACAATACCCTCCACTGACCTCAGCAGAACCCTGTTTGGTAACTGGCATGAAGTAGAAAAGAAACATTTTTGTGATTTAATTATTTTTCCAATTTTGGCACAAATTCATCAAATGAAAAACAAATTTTCTAAGTTTTTTTCTCTTCCTTGGTAAAATATTCTGATGCTTTTACTGAAAAAAACTTCAAAGAAAACTTCTTTTAAAATGTGATTGCATTTATTTTTGTTTTCCCTTTTTTTTCAATGCCTCTATTAATTTAAGGCAATCTCTCCATGCTTCCTGTTCCACCCTGTGACTCATCTTTAGGATTTCTCAGTCATCTGCTGTGCAGTGGGAGTTGAAATAATCAGCAGAAAAGTTGATCTCCAGAATTTTTTATCTTTTTCTTTTTTTTTTGCTAATGTTATAACTGAATCAAGATATGCCAAGGAAAAATGAGGGACTTGACAAAGATACATAAAAAAGTTACAAACAGGCTGCAGCATTAAAATAAATGAACACAGCAGAATCATATTAGTAATATTGCTTTTAGACCTTTGGCTGCTGTGAAGGCAACTGATTCTAACACCATTAGAGGAGACAATTCAGCAGCTACGATCTAGGAGATGGAGAGTCAATTGCCTCCTCAAGAATGAACTCTCTGTGACTGTTTCTGTTGCCCATATGTCAAGGAAGAATTATAGCATCTATTTCCTTCACAGGAATGTTGATAGGATAAATACAATAAGAACTAGGAAACACTCAAGTCCAGACTCATCCCACCTAACTCTGACACCTATCTGAGGAAACCAAGAAGTTTAGTTATTCAAGAATATATAAAGTCGAGGCAGAAGGACAGACATCTGCAGAAGGCAATTCAGTATGCTGGAGGTGTGAGTCACCTTCAGGAGTTATCTTTTTTCACTGAACACATGGTAACTGCATACTTAGGTATGGTATGCAGTTTTTTGAATACAGGTATCCAAAAACCACTCAGATGCCCTGTAGTAGCTAAGACATGTGCTTCGGGCAGATAGCTATGTCGTGTTAAGGGGTGTAGCCGATTAACCGTTATGGATCCGGTGGGATTCAGGGTATTGAACTATCATGGTCACAAATTCACCAATAACATTAACCGATATGAGTCCAGTTGGATTCAGGGTACTGAATTATCACGGTCACGGATTCACCAACAACGTAACGCCCTCACTGTAGTCACGTTTAATGAGAACGATCATGGCTAGGAACAATACAATTAAATGTAATTTATTACAGCAACAGGTACACAGGTTCTTTGGATTGCTGGGGATAATTTACTATCTGCAAAAGCAAGCTAGCATGCATGAAATACACAGGTACACAACCTGGAAATTAACACGTTAAAAGGCACAAAGACTCTAAAGATTTCTAAGTTTCCTCAGAGACAACCAAAATAACCAAGTGTTCAAATCTCACCCAAAGGCATCCCAATGGGGGTGGGGGGGGTGGGGGGGGTGAAGGAAGCTCAGCCTGTTGACTGATCCCAGAAGTCAGGATGGTAACCTCCCTCATGATGGTATCTTCCCTGACATCCCCTTTCTCTTAAGCCAATTTATATTATTTTCTGTCCTTTAGGTGGAGCTTGAGTGACTCTAGTCAAGCATATCTTAGTTATGATTGGTGAAAAGTTTTCTTGTTTTCATTTAAAGGAATAGGCTCCAAGAAATTCAGAGCGCGTGCTCAGTGAGGGGTGGTCGCACCTTGGAGGCGGGTAGCTTTTGGGATGGAGGTGTGTTTTGGTATTATAATGATATTATAATGAGCAAAAGTACACTAGAGTACAGCATTTTGTCAAAAACATGACAGGTCATCAGCTCAGGGTGGCAAATGTGCAGTTTATCGGTCTTGGTGTGCACAAGGACAGTCGAGTCCCCCTCTTGTCACAGAGCCTAGCCGTGGTGTCTCCACTCTGCTCTATGCTCCATACTGTTCCTTAGAGTCAGCACACCAGGTTCCCCTAGTGCAGTAACATCTAAGGTTGGAAGCCTAGGGAACACTCAGGTCATGCAGCTATGCGCTACCCCAAAAACCTTTTCAATGCTATACATTTTCTTTAAAATGCGAACATTAGTTTTATGTTCCTAGTCACTTTAGGCAATTACTCCACAAGATATGACACATGACTTCCATGACTGGGTGGGATGTCCCACAGCTCTTTAGATGACAGTGGATGCCTATGTTGAAACAACTGAATTTCTAAATGGCCTTCAGGACAACACCACTGAAGGCCATTTAGAAGTTGAACAGAGATATAGTTATACCCAGCTGAAGATATCTGTTGAGATAAAACTGTGGCCACCTTGAAAAGTGTGCAAAGCCTTGAAAGTATCTTTCCTGTTCAGTTTCCCCTCTTCTTTCAGTTTCCAGTTTCACCTTAATTGTATGCCAGATGTGAGTTTCTCTAGGAATAAAGACAGGTGAAAGATGAAGTGGGTAACCCTATTTACATTTACACTGTGGTGGGGTGTTAAAGTGACATTTCCCAACCTTGCCACAGAGAGTACGGCACACTGCACACTACTCAGCCTCTGGCCATTAGGTGATCCCAGCCTTGAAAGAAGTGTTCTCTATACCCCTTTTCCCATATGTGTGGCTGCTTTGTCTGTGCATGGGCATAGCTTTGTGCCTGAGCAGGTTTTACTGTGTGGGAGTATAGGTGATCTTGCAGTGGGCTCTGTAAGAGGTAGCTAAAATACAGTGTAGAAAATTCAAGATAATTCTTGGATATGCCATGGAGGTGCTCCTGATCAACATTTCCTGAGCACGTCATTCATCATCTTAGTCTCCCTGTGGGTGTATCTGTGGCCCTCATTGCTCTTGCCTCTGAGCATCCCCTCATCTCAGATGGTTGCAGACCTTACTTAAGAAATTTAAATTAATAGGCTAGTTGCTCTACATTACCTGTAAAGTCAATGGAGAGAGACAGAAAGCTCCAGGCAGGAATTCAGATATAAGGTGGGCTGAATTCCCCTCCAGAGAGGCTACCTCCATCAGCCTAGACCATCTCTGCACCTGATCTAGGAACCTCTGTTAACTTACAGCTGCACATGCAAATGTGTCTTAAAAATATATTTAGAAACTATAACAAATTCCTTCTTTGCCAGTGGAGATATGACCCTGATGTATAATGCCATACCCTCTCCATATCATTGGCTTATTTTCCCATCTCTCAGTTCCAGAGCCTTGCCTCTGCCTAGCTGTATTTGAAAGATTATAAACTTTCTTCCCTGTCCTCTTGATTATTCCTTCCAACCTTGCTAATAGCTGACCAGCTTTCCACTGTACTGTAGCACAATATATAATAATCTGCAATTATTGTCCATTTAGGCTTTCACAGAATCACAGAACTGTAGGGGTTGGAAGGGACCTTGAAAGATCATCGGGTCCAACCCCCCTGCCAAAGTAGGTTCCTCAGAGCAGGCTGCCCAGGTAGGTGTCCAGATGGGCCTTGAATATCTCCAGAGAAGGAGACTCCACAACCTCTCTAGGCAGCCTGTTCCACTGCTCCATCACCCTCACCGTGAAGAAGTTCCTTCACATGTTGGTGCGGAACTTCCTGTATTCTATCTTGCGGCCATTGCCCCTTGTCCTATCCCCACAAACCACTGAGAAGAGGTTAGCTACATCCTTCTGCCTCCCACCCCTCAGATATTTGTACACACTGATCCTCCCTCAGTCTTCTCTTCTCCAGGCTGAACAGACCCAGGTCTCTCAGCCTTTCTTCATAGGGAAGATGCTCCAGGCCTCGTATCATCTTTGTGGCCCTCCACTGCACTCTTTCCAGGAGATCCCTGTCTTTTTTGTACCGGGGAGCCCAGAACTGGACACAGCACTCCAGGTGAGGCCTGACCAGGGCAGAGTAGAGGGGGAGGATCACCTCCCTTGACCTGCTGGCCACGCTCCTTTGAATGCACGCCAGGATCCCAGTAGCCCTCTTGGACACCAGGGCACACTGCTGGCTCATGGTCAACCTTTCCCCTGGGTCTTCTTTATTCCTGCTATCAGTGGACCTGTACACTGCTTTTCTGCTGATTTTACTACCAGATTCATTGCTGCTGAGATGAAAAAAATCACTGATGATCTACAACCTGTTATATAATTTTCCTGTCTGTCATTGTGTTTTTTTTTTTTTTTTTTTTTTTTTTCTTTTTTTCTTCCAGTTCCTTGATCTACTGTGGAGACTTTATGAAAATTGCTTTATAATAGGTCTTCCTCTGATGTGGCATTCTGTTCTGTACTGGATCATTCCTTGAGTATTTTGCTGCTGTCTTCTGTACTTCTGTACAACGGTTGCAGTTTATGTGTTACCTGGAGGTCAGTGTGCACAATAGCTCTGCTGTGTTTGACTCAACTTCTCCACCCTCTTTTTTTTTGTTGTTCCAGACGACCAAGGTAACTAGGATCCTCGAATCCTAGCTGGGATATTGCAGTTTATTGCCTTTCATTTTCATTATGAGTTAGGAAATTATTGCAACAGGTCTGACCTACTTCTTAGCATCTGCATGTGAAGTGTGCTGTGTCTACAGAGCACTTATCTCCTATATTTCTTCAGTCTTTGGTTATGCTCCTGGCGTGGGTTAGGTAGGCTAATAAGCCTTTCATCCAGTGAAACCCTTGGACTGAAATGCAGTGAATATCTCAAGTCAAAGTCAAGTGGCTGTTATGTGATTTATATGACAAAGGCATATTAATGACAATAACATTTCTAAACAATTCAGACAATTTTCTAAACAAATCTGTTCCTGTAAATGTTGTAATCAGTGTTCTGTGCACTCTCATTCAGGTCCACATGTGTGCTGCTTGAAAGGGTTAATCATACGCAGTTCATTCAATCACAAGACATCTGCTGCAGCTCATTAATATAGGTTCCTGTGTGTACCCTTCTTTAGCTGTCAAACCCCATAGTTGTTCTTTGTTAACAGGCAGTGATTTTCCATGTCTAGCTCCAGTCACTGCTGTGGTGGCACCACTCCTGAATTGAGCAGATGCAAGGAGTGAACTCCGGGCTTTTCTTTGCAGCTGCACACTACAGCTTTGACACCCTTCTGTGCCTGATCTCTGTCCCAGAGGCTTCCTGGGTGTACTTTGACCTTCTCTCCAGGGGGCTATTTGTGCTACCCTCTAGTGGCCAAAGTAGAAAGAATACAGCCGAATTAAGAGCACATGCCAATTTTTATGAAAAGGTGATCATGGATTTTTCTGACAACATGAAATCAAAGCAAATCATTTTGGGAAGTGGGAAAAAAAAAACACCCAACAAATCTGTTTAAAGTTAAAGGATGGGAATTGAATAGAACTTCTAAAACATGAGTGTCTTCTAAATATATGTAATTTGCATAATATGAAACCTTGATGAAATAGAAGGTGATTTTAGACTCTAGGCAGAGACTCAGAGTATTTTAAATATACTAGATATTTCTTGTGTGAACAGAAGGCAATAGTTCGATGTTCCCACTCAACCTTAGTGAAATATGACAAAAATACTGAGTTTCCCCCACTTTGTCTCTTGTCAACTATAAACTTTTTCAGCAACAGAAACTCCTATGCTGTTCATACAGCACAGTAAAGTACTGCTCTTGGCTGAACTCTACCACAGCAGTGAAAGGAATGAATAATATCTGATGAATTACAAGGGTGTAGAAGGAAAGCTGAGAGAAGGTACAACTAAATGGTGGAGAACTGCTGACTGAAGGTGGATGTCTGAGAGCTGTGTGGGAGTACAGGACAGCATTTCTGAAGTTATTGAGCTGGAGGTGCTGGGTACTGCTGTAGGGCTCATGTAGGTCAAGTGAATTCAGGGAAAGAGGAGGAATGGCCCGAACTCCTAAGAAGCCTGACACCCTTAGGGAAAAAAAATAGAAATCTCTGAGTTCTCCTCTGTGTGCCTGCAATAAGTACATTGAATTACTAGTTGTTAGAATATTCAGAAAGTTCCAATTGCTTTCGGTACATGAGACAATTGACTGTCAGTAACACTTGTGTTCTCACTTGGGATAATATCCAAACTACTGTTCAAATGGCAGGAGAGCAACTGAGGTGGAAGCTAAAACCATTAAAGAGAAAAATCCCCAAACTTCTTTAACTGCTTTAGGTGGTGTTGTGGTTTAACCCAGCCCACCACACAGCTGTTCGCTCACCTTCCCCCCTCCCTCTCTGGGATGGGGGAGAGAAACAGGAAAATGAAGCCTGTGGGTTGAAATAGAGACAGTTTATTAAGACAGGAAAATAATAATAATAATAGTGATGACAGTACTACTAATAATAATGTGTACAAAACAAGTGATGCACAATGCAATTGCTCACCACCTGCTGAACCATGCCCAGCCTATCCCCAAGCAGCCGGCCCCCCCACCACAGCTAGCCACCCCTATATATAGTTTAGCATGATGTCAGATGGTATGGAATACCCCTTTGGCCAGTTTGGGTCAGCTGTCCTGGGTCTGTCCCCTCCCAGCTCTTGCTGCACCCTCAGCCTGTCCGCTGGCAGGACAGAGAGAGAAGCTAAGTCCTTGGCTTGGTGTAAGCACTGCTCTGCAACAATTGAAACATCAGTGTGTTACCAACATTATTCTCATCCTAAATCCTAAATCCAAAACATAGCACCCTACCAGCTACTAGGAGGAAAATTAACTCTATCCTTGCTGAAACCAGGACAGATGGCATGAGACACCATCCAATTTTATCACCTCATAGCCAATAATCATCTTATGGTAATGTGTCCAGGCAACTGTTTCTTTTACTGAGCATGTGGAAGAGGGTTGCCATTTTGGCTGTGCTGTGCCACTGCAGACCTATCTCCTATGGGGCTGTTCTAGTCTCATGAAATAGTAACCCTTAATTTGAGGGGCTTAGTGCAGTAAGCAGAAGTTAAAGTAAGTCTTAAATTCACACACACAAAAAAACTCATGAGTTTAGCAAATAGAGGATAAGACAGAAGCTGAGAGTTTTGAATTGAAAGCTTAGTGGTTAAATCACTGTTGCTTAGTGTTTTCCTCTTAGGAAGGACGGCAGGCAACCTAGATATTAGGTGGAAGATCAGATTAACCCTGGGTCATGCCTTTCCCATGCTTACCAAAGTCACATTTGTGCTGATCAGAAGTGCTCATGGAAGTACTGATACAAAATTCAGGAGGGCAAATGGTGCTGCTACTCTTTAAAATGCAACATGTCAACAATTACTGATGTTTTCACTCACTACATCACTGTGTATGTTCTACTCTGTCTCTCTAAAGTAATGTTTTAAATCATTGAAGAGAATGGTTCTCTTTTTGCCTCAAATACTCCAGCCTTGAAATCTTATGAATATTTTTCAAATTAGATCTTCAGATTTGTCCTGGTTTCAGTTAGGACAGTTATTTTTCCTCCTAGTAGCTGGTAGGGTGCTATGTTTTGGATTAGGATGAGAAGAGTGCTGATAACATGCTGA
>NW_023305603.1:0-1132 GCF_011077185.1 Oxyura jamaicensis
ACCCTCAAAATCTAGTAGCAAAAAGTTCAACACCATCAGATTCCCCTCTTCAATCATTTCACTCTTGCTTCTTTTGCATTTGGCAGCAAGCTTCAGACCCAGCAATGCAAACCTTGTAGAAAGACGGCTGCTGTGACAGCAGGAAGCAATTCAGCACCTTTACTACAATCAAAGGGATTTCCATCAGAAATATAGCGATTCTAAGCATGCATATATACCTAGAAAGTACATCCAAGAAAAGCCTACCCTGGGTACTGCCAGGATCTCCCAGTTCCTTTAAAAGACAAGTTACAAAGGTTCCCGGGACTGAGTTTGCATGGTTTTTTCATTCTTGGACACTACCACACCAAGGAACCACAGATGGTTTGTTTGATGAGAGCATCTTGCTAGCCTACCTGGCCTACCACACACACTTTAGAGAAACCACTTGAGCTAAGGAAAAGGTTGCATTGCTGTCCCCAACTACGGGACTTTGATAAGGGCTGGATACAACACTGCCAGCTGAAGGGAAAAAAAAAAAAAAAAAAAAAAGGCATAGTTTGCCATGTTTCATTGATTCAGTCATCTGATGAAAGAAAACCCGTGTGAATGGCTGATCAGAATTGGCTGCTCATACTAGTAGAACTGATGAGGTGGCAACTCGAGAAACTTTAGAAACAGCTGCTGGAACATTGCCTTGGAAAAAAAAAAAAAAAAAGCCACAATTCCTCAGGATTCTGTCTCACACAGTAGAAGTTTGGAAATTTCAGAAGCATTCAAAAGTCCTTTTTCTTAGGACATTTACATGGTCTGGAAAAGAATGTCAGGAATTTAACACTTGAACTGCTTTAAACAGAACTCAAGCCCAATGGAGCACAGTTTGTTCTCCTGCAAGAAACTGGTGTGCTTAGAATTATTTAGTAGTACCACTAGGCATGCCAGAATTTTTACATGCATTGCCACAGAGCTCAAATAGGACTGCTGCCAAGTATTCCAGAGTTTAAAGAGAAAGTACTGGTAGCTTTCTCACTTTGCAGAGACTTGAACTTCACAGCAAAAAGTAGCAATTTGCCAATAGATTCAGAGAACATCCCCAGACACCTGGACTTTTTTTCCAAAGTATCCACGTGCAAACACTTCACACCCAGATTAA
>NW_023305604.1:0-2898 GCF_011077185.1 Oxyura jamaicensis
ATTTGGGCAAGAACGTCGGGCAAGCCACTCAGGACCTCAGGCACTTCGGTTCTGCAATGCTGAGCACTCTGAAAAGACTTGCTCTTAGCAGTCCTTCTTGCTACAATTAGCCTAAAGGTGGCTATGCATTATCGGACAGCAAGAAAGGAGAGGATATGCAGCCATTGCACAGCATTTCTTAGTCATATATTCATCTGAAAATTGCTCTTGAAATATGTGCCATTTGGATTGGAACAAACTGAAGAGAGTTGTTCATTCTCCAGGCATGACTGCCATGAAGGAAATAATTACAATCAGCTATTAATCAAGCTATTCTTACAGGCTGCAGGGGTTTTGGACCTTCACAGGCCGAGAGCCAGACAAGATCACTACGTGCATGCATTTCTTCAGAAAATAACTGTTCTTTGTACAGTGCCTGTCATCTTCACCTTGGATCACCAGAACTGCCATTCAGTTAGGAATTTTCACTTTCAGTGACAATTTCCAGGAAAACTCATATGGATATTTACTTCCTGGAAGCCAAGCGTTCCTTTCCAAAACTAGGAAAATGCCAACAGCCTACAACAAGTCTCAGAATATTGGGACTGCACAATTCCTGGCAACTGGTGTCAAAGCTTTAGGGAGTTTCCAAGGATCAACTAAGGGCAGCAGAAGCAATGGGGAGCCCAAGCAATTCACTTACCCCCCTTCCTATTTGATTGGCTTCAAAAGAAACATGGACACAGCTGGGTCTGCACTAACTCAGTGCTGCTGCGCCAGCCTTATGCTGATGACCTTGTAAATGAATTCCTACAAGATTTTATCAAGAGTACAAGAGACTTTTCTAGTTATTCTCTTATGCAGGATTAACATGAAGGCACACATATGCACAGACATACACAGAGAAGTCAAACAGTGATAAAAAAGACTCCCCGATGGATGATAACTTCTTGATTAGCAGCCTTAAAAATCTGCCTAATACTAAAAAAAGCAAGAAGAAAAATCAAATCAGAAATTAGAATACTCTTCATACAGTTAGAGATTAAAATATAGGGGTTAATTAAATTGCTGGAGTGCTGACTGAAAACTTCAATGTATCTGAAAGACAAAATGAAAGGAAATAAAAAAAATAATAATAAAAAATTAAAAAAAAAATGAAAAAAAAATGCATCACAGCTTATTGTATCCATGGTAGGACGAAAAATGATTACAGAAAAGAAAGGTAGGCTAAGTTTGAACCAAGAACAAACAGATAGAAATTTAGGAGATTTGAAAAAAGACAGGAAGAAAAATCAGGAAATCACTGACAATCACCAGACAGGGCCTTTACTCAGTCTACTCTTCAAAGGCCAAGACTAATTTGGAAAATATCAAGCATATCATGGAAGGTGCCTATTTATGCAGTAATACAGTCCATGAGTCTGGAATATTTTAGCATATTCTTCCACTCACCACAAAAAGTCTACCTTCTTAGAAAATTACATGAGAAAAAAATCATAAATTGGAATGAATCCTTATTTGCCCAAACCGTTCATGCCTGTTAACTAATTTCTCTCTATTATTCTAACAGCAAGTCAGATGACCAAAGTGCTAGAATCTGCCACAGGTGTGTTCCCCAGAGAGATGACATTCAATTGAAGAACAAACCAAGAAAATAAACAGAGAGTTACAGCTTGCACCAGAAACACTGATCAGGTAGGAATTGCACAGGCCCTTCACAGACATAGACAGCGGGATCAAGTGCCCCCTCAGCAAGTTTGCAGCTGACACCAAGCTGACTGGGGCACTGGGGACACCAGAAGGAAGGGATGCCATCCAAAGGGACCTGGACAACCTAACCAAGTGGGAACCGCTGGGAACGTGGCACCGGGACAGACATCAGGATAGTTTCAATTAGGAGAAAGCCCCTTCTTTTGCTCTGCAATTCTCAAGTTTACATTTCTTGCTTCTTTATAAGCCTTCCCTTCCTTCTTTACTCAGACTACAAATCATTACAAGATAGACTCTTCCATTCAGATACGGACTCTACAGGTTCTCTAACCGTTAGAAACTGAAGAATGAAGTCATGTTTATCCAAAATTTTGGTCCTTTTAGAAACATTTTTTAAATAGCAGGTTTGTGCAGCTGCTAAACTGGTACAGATCAGAAATCACATCTGATTGGAAAAATCTATTAAAAAGAACCCAGAATGTCCCATGAATATTTTCTGTGGGAAAGACACAGCTAAACCTAGCTAACAGGGAGAATTACATAGAGAACAGAGCCCAAAACTAAGAAAACAATATCTCCTGCCTACCACAGGGGTGACTTAACGATGTTCAGAATCCATGCTCCATTGGTTATGCACACCAATCCAGTATTCTCTTTCTGACATTAAAACAAACAAACAAACAAACAAAAAAGAGTTACTCGTTTCACAAATTGGAAATTACTTAAAGATTACTTTTAAAACTGCTCTGTAACTGTTGGATTCCGCTGGTAATAGTAGAAGTCAATTAAAATTTTAGGGAGATTGTGGACTTGTGCTAGAGTGTCAAAACCAACCAACTGCCAAATCAATGGATAATGAAAAGGCTTAATTATCTCACAAAGTAGAAGTACTCATTGCAACAGATTCAGACGTACAAGATGTTTACTACTGGAAATTTCATATCTGAATTGCCACAAGGAATTCTTCTTTTCTCTCAGTGAAAACAAACCAAAAGCGAAACATCAAGGCAGCAACATCCATTTCCTGGAAGCTAAAAAAGAAGGACTATCCGTGTCTGTAGCATAAATATTATGGCAGTGATTCCCTAAGCAGCACTTCCATGCCAAAAACACAGCTCTTCAAACCAAATACAGCAACTGGAATGCAACCACTGATGTTTCTTTGAAAACAAAGAAGATGGATTTGAAGTTCAAAGTAACACATTCTAA
>NW_023305605.1:0-7315 GCF_011077185.1 Oxyura jamaicensis
CAGTGCTGAGTAGAGGGGAAGGATCGCCTCCCTCGGCCTGCTGGCAATACTCCACAAAGGGAAGCCCAGGATAACTTCTTTGCAGCAAGGACACATTGCTGGCTTATATTTAACATGGTATCCACCAGGACCTCCAGGGCCTTTTCTGCATTTTCAGCTGTGTGTCCCCCAGCATGTACTGGTTCCTGTGATTGTTCCTCGCCAGGTGCAAGATTGTCCACTTCTCCTTTTTGAACTTCAAGAGGTTCCTGTCAACGCATTTCTCCAACCTATTGAGATCCCCTCCAGATGGCAGTACAACCCTCTGGTCAATCAGTGCTGCCTCCCCTCCCTCATTTTATGTCATCTGTGAATTTACTCAGGGTGCCCCAGTGTCCAGATCATTAATGAAGATGTTAAACAAAACTGGACCCAGTAATGACTGCTGGGGTAGTCCACTACAACACATGCTTCCAACTAGACTTTGTACCACTGACCACTATCCTCTGGACCCAGGCATTCAGCCAGGTTAATACCTACCTGCTCATCCAGCCCATACGTCAAGAGCTTCTCTGTGAGAATCATACACAGAGGTTGTGTCAAAGCCTTTAATGAAGTCTAGGAAGACAATATCCATTGCTCTCCTCTCATCCATCAGGGTGCTGCTTTCGTTAAAGAAACTATCATTTTGGTGAAGCGTAACTTCCCCTTGGTGAATCAGTGCTGACTATTCTTGATGATTTCCTTCTCCCTCACGTGCCTAGAAATGGCTTCCATGGTAGTTCCATCACCTCCCCAGGAACTGAGGTGAGGCTGACTGGCATCATTACAGTTTGCCATGTACTTCTTACCCTTCTTGAAAACAGGAGTGATACTTGCTTTCCTCCAGTCTTCAGACTTCTCCCAGTTACCAGGATCAGCTGCAGATTGTATTGTTGCAATGCCACACTCTCAGTCTGCTCTCTTCCTCAGCACTTGCAGTTGCATCCCACCAGGGCCCATAGCCTTACGTTTGCTTAAGTATTCCCTGATCTGATCCTCCTCCACCAAAGACACATCTTCCTTGCTCTAATCCTTCCCCTGCTCTCTGGGACTTTGGATTCCTGAAGGCCAGTCTTGCTATTAAAGACTGAAGCAAAAGTTCCTCAGTCTTTTCACTTCTTATGTAATCAGGTCTCCTGCTTCATTCAGCAGTCTGTCCCCATTTTCCCTAGCCTTCCTTTTGCTACTCATGTTCTTACAGAAGCCCTTCTTGTTGTCTTTGATATCCCTGGCCAGATTCAATTCCATTTGGGCTTTACTTTCCTAATTTCATCCCTGGATGCTTGGACCATGCGTCTATGTTCCTCCCAGGCTAGCTGTTCATGCTTCCACCTTCTGTACGCTTTTTGTCAGGAACAACTTGTTCATCGATGAAGGACTCCTGGTATTTCATCTGACTTCCTGTTTGTTGGAATGGACTGCTCTTGTGCTTGATAGAGGTGATGCTTGATTTTAACTACCTTTCTTGGGCCTCTTTTCCCTCCAGGACCTTATCCCACAGGACACTTCCAAGTAGATACTTAAAGATGCCAGTCTGCTCTCATGATGTCCAGGGTTGTGCGCTTGCTTTTCATCCTCCTTCCTGACCTTGGGATCCTAAGCTCTACCATCTCATCATCACTCCAGCCAAATCTGCCTTAGACTTTCACATTCCCAACAAGTTCGTCATTGCTGGTGGGTGTGAGGTCCAGCAGAGTACCTTATTGCCTCCTCTGTCACTTGGAGAAGGAAGCTCTCATCAAGGCACTCCAGGAATCTTGTGGACTGCCTATGATCTGCTATGGTATTCCTCCAACAGGTATTACGGTGTCACCCGTGACAACCAGGGCCTGTCAACATAAGGCTGCTCCTTCAATTTATCAGTGGAAAAAAAATGTAAAAAAAATGTGCAGACAAAAATTAAACTATTAAAATACATTTAATTAAAAAAATAGATATCAAGAGTTAGTCTTTTTGCTTTTAAAAATAACAACAAAAATCTATTACTTTAAATCCCTTAAAAAAGATCTCTGAATATTTCATCTTCTATTATCAAATTTTTGTTATCCTAAATCCAAATTATTTATTTTCCCAATATAGATATTCGCAGAAGGCTTCTTGTAACAGAAACAAATAAAAACTTGCATAAAATTTATTATATATACGTAATTGTAGACACTTCAAAAATACAACTATACACCATGAAAGAGACAAAATAATCAGAGATAATATGAACATATTTACTGAATATAGTGTTTATTTATTTATTTATTTTTCTCCTGTCTAGCATTCTAAAACTTTTCAATCTGCTGAGTAAAGAAAACTCTTTTTTGTTCCTGGGGAATTTTATCCCAGTGGTACTTATCCAGCAGAACCTGAAGCAGTGATACCTGACCCAGAAATACTATCATTCATGCTAAATTTAACTTCCATATTCTGTAATGATTTGTGGAATTGTAAATTTAAAACAGCTAAAAAGCTAGGTCAACTTGATAGGAAAAGTGTATCATTTCTAAAAATTAAGTTCTTGCTTTTTCAGGGATGCTTCTTAAGTCAAAAAACAACTACATTTCTATCTAACGGTGTTTTAGAGTGAGGAAAAATATGTTTTGTTATAAAACTGATATGCACTGTTTTGTAAGACAGGCCACTATAGAAGAAAGACATAATTTTAGACAGTAAAGAAGTATGCTAAAAAGTCAAAAAGGAGAAAGAAAACTTCAGATAACATATTCAAGGTACTAAGAACCCAGTAAAGTTAGGAAAAAGAGAGAAGTAACTGTTCAGAAAATTGAACCTAAAATTTCCTCGACTTTTAGGCATGGCACGCCTCTTTTCACAATTGAAGATCATTCAATTCTTAATTCATTCTTCATTCCTACATTCTTCAAACATGTTTTGGATATCCACTTATATCCAAAATATTCCAAAGCCTTCCCAAAGTGTTTCAGCCTTTAACATAATCTTTAATCTACTCTTGTATGACTTCCAATTGTGATGCCACTATTACGAACTATCTAACAACACAAGGTAAGCAGCAAACTTCAGCATCAGTAGTTTCAGCTAAAAGAAGCTCTGAAACTTAGATTTCCCTTCTTTTATCTAGGAGGTTACATGTATATATATATTTCTTGGTTAAGAGCCCAGAGATCAGCTTTTGAAGGCATAAAGCCAGAATAATGAGACTTACAGGTTTTAATACTTCTTCCTTCAGACTTTTGAGAACTTAATAGATACTAAATGACATGATATAATCTCTGATAAATATGAAATCATTTTAAAGCTCCTTTGCTTTAGAGTAATTCTAATTAATCCAATTTAGCTGAAGAGTTAATACTAATACGCTACTTACTGATACTTAAATATCTGTTGGAAGGCACCTTAAAATGCAATACAAAATGTAAACTTAGCAACAAACCACAAAAAAGAAAATTATGCAAGCCTTCCAATGAATACAGAATAAATACTCAATTCTTAAAGAAATAAGTAGTGCTATGTTGTGGAATTTAGTGCTACTATAGAATTTACAACACAGAATCATCATGGTTCAGTGGTTTTATTTAGTGTTCTTCCATGTCTACCTAAATCAAAACCCTTTTTGCATATTGCATATGTTTTACCACAGACTTATGAAAGTACTGGCATTTTCTCAAGCTGTCAGTGACTGTACATAAGTTTCAGATCTGGGGTGGGTTTTTGACTTTTTGTTGTTGTTGCTATGAATGAAAAAAAAAATACTAATTTAAGAACTAATCATTTATGGTCACAACTGAAAATACCTAAAGAAGCTCTTATATTTCATGCATCTAAGGATTCCAAATGCTACATAAGCTTTTAAAAAATGTGGTAAAACAAATGTCCCTTTCAAAATACATTTAATTTATCTTTAAATACTTTCATAAGCCATTTAGTGTTTTGACATAATCTAGTTTCAGGAAACAGGAACAACAATGTTGGAAGAGAACAGATGAATCCATTTTAGATATAATTTAAATGTGTTTATTTATAAGAAGAAAAGCAGACAAAATAGCTTTGAAATACGATATAAATAGAATATTAAACAGTCAAACAGCATTTTAATACCAATCATGACTGTACAATTCAGTAAAGTACTACTGAACACATTTAAAAGCATTCCATCTAGCAAATTATAACTATAAACTGGGAAAGGCAATTTGCAAATGCAAAAACGTTAAATACACTTGATAGAAACATATCTGTAAATAAACTCTAAGTCATGGTATTATTATATCTTTATATTATTCAGTACGATTTTCACCTAATATCCAGTTGTGTATATATATGATTTTTTATTGTTGTATGTATTTGTTATATATATATATTTGCTGCTTTGTCTAGCACTTATACATTTTATTTGTCTTCCTCTCCCCCCTCCGCCCCCCCCTTTATTTTTCCCAATTTTAAAAATATTAACACCAGACATCCCCAATTTCTCAGCAGGAAATACTGTGACAATATTTAATACTGAACAGTCAAAAGAATGTGACAAAGGCCACGTGCATCTTACAGTCCATATTATCCTAACTGTCATCATCATCACTACTATTGTGAGTCTTAGTCCATTCCCTGTAGGCCTGTCTTTTCTGAAAGCATGACAAGGGAAGAAGAAAGCAGAAGTATTAGTTTAGAAGGATTTGTTTGGCTGACATTTTTTTTTGTAATTAAAGCAAAATAAAATACAGTAATTCTGCAGTGACATCCTAGTTTAGGGCACAGTACAAGCACACTGAATCACCCTACAGTCTATTCATTTTGGTTAGCAGACACAATCTCTATATATCACTAGAAAAATTTTATTTAGATCTAATCTGGTAATCTGCTGAAAGTACTACAACACAGTAAATGCAATGGGGCCAGTCACCAGATCTATATGCAAAGAAATAACATAAAAGGGGATGGATTACTCTTTTTCCCCATTAACAAAGTATTATGCTATCCAAACTGCTTCACATAGGGGATATGTGTAACACTGAGCATAATGTAAGACAAAGAAATATCTCTAGAATCAGAAATATTAAGAACCAAAAAACTCGTTACACTTGAGGAAAAATAGGATTAAGGCATCAAATACACTATACCAGAAATTAATGTCCGAATAAAAATGACACAATTTATTACTTTCTGATTTGACTGTCTACGGGGGGAACTATTTGGAGTTTTCAAAACTTTTCTTAACAAGTACTTCTGCCATAGAATCATCAGTAGTGAAAACTAATATGAAACAGAGTTTTTCAACTTTAGGTACTTTCAGATGGTGGCTGCCATCACAAAATACGAAAGTCATTGCTTAATTGTAATGCTTTATCCCATTTATAAATGAAAAGTGGTACTGCACTCAACCATACAACAGAGAAAAACTGGAATCGCATATGACATTGCATAATTTTCTAAAGGTTTCCCAGAAAAAAATCCCCAAATGTAAACATGTACAAAATTAAGAAAAAGAAAAAGCAATGCAGCTTAATGATTAAGTTTATGCTCTAGTTAAGGTAATACTTCTATATGAAACTGGATTTCAAGTGCAGAGGTTGAAGCCAACTCATTAACAGAAAGGCTGAGGCATACTATTATCAAAAAAACTTTCAAAATTTGCTGATATATAATCACTGAATATTACGAAAAACAAAGCTAAGATGACCCAAACAGGACAATCCTCTTCTACGAGAACACAGAAGATACAGTAATGAGATGCAGAAGAAACAGAAACAACCAGACAGGAACTGGACATGTAACAAATAGCTGTGTTAATTCGCAAAGCAGTCTAATAATCTTCTCCACAGGCTACTTAATTCTTATCTACATCTCCCAAAAGGTTATTTCCATATGACCTTTCCAACATTTGCAAGCTGCAAATCCTTCAATTATTTAAAAATAAATTTATGAACTTGTTTACATCCCCAGTGGCCATTCATGCAGTTTCTAAATGCTTTTTTATTTCTTGGATTTAAGTATTTCTAAAGTGCACTTTATTTATAGCAGAAAAAATATAAACTTTGTAAGCTGCATAACAGTGGAAATTATTTCTACGTTGAC
Source organism: Oxyura jamaicensis (assembly GCF_011077185.1). Lineage (NCBI taxonomy): Eukaryota > Metazoa > Chordata > Aves > Anseriformes > Anatidae > Oxyura > Oxyura jamaicensis. Next base: position 6,055 of record NW_023305605.1, read on the forward strand.
ATCTGAGTCAAATTTGCTTCAATGGAACCTAAACTAAAGAAAAGCTGTTCAAATTGCTTTTCGGCATATTCCTCATGCAAAGAGAATTCTACTTCGAAATTGTTAACATTGTTTCAGTGGCTGTAGTATGACGTAAATATTTTATATGTCTGATGTGCTATTTTACACAAAACTGATTAAAAAGTCACCATTTAAAATGTTTATTATAAAATTATTTAAAACAGTTATTTTGGGTTTACCATCACTGTTTATCAAAAATGAAAATTTTAAGACATAAACCTTTTAAATTATACATATAAACCCTTTACTTCTTTTAAACTGTTCTCTATCTTGCACAAATCTCTACAGATACATTGCCATAAATTATGGTGCCTTTCTCAAAAGTTCTATCGCAGAAACTAAGCCACCAAAGTGGTTGTAAACCTATGAAATTAAATGGATGTTTCTTGACCACAGAGTTACTAGGTAATGGAATTAAAAAAAAAAATAAACAATATGGAATTAGAAAAATCGGTAATTCTGCAAAATAGTTATTTCAACATATGATGAGTTAAAATTTCTGCCATTTCTTCACCTGTAACATTTGACTTCCGGTTCCATCTCTTAATCTGTAAGGTCTAATAACTCCATCTTCACCAAAGAAGCGAGGTGGGCGCAGGCTTACCACATCTTCTGATGAATCTGCAACTCTGAGAAAAAAGCAAAAAAATTAAGTTATATATCAATATTTCTATTCAGCTTTAACATTTAGCAAAAGCTCTACAGTATTTTAAATGTAAATTAAACTTACGTACTAGTACAGCAACTGTTGTCTATATACACTTTGACATATGAATACACACTAAATATTTTATGAAATAATTATAGATTTTACACAGAAATGCAATATATTTCAGAGAATGGTTATTAGAAGATTAGATGGCACAAGGCAGCATGCAACTGCAATGCTTTATGGAAGCACAGAATGGTTGAAGTTGGAAGGAACCTCTAGAGGTCATCTGGTCCAACTCTCCTGCTCAAGCAGGTTGCCCAGGCCCCTGCCCAGGCAGCTTTTGAAGATCTCTAAGGAGGGAGACTTCACAGCCTCTCTGCACAACCTGTACCACTGCTCCATCTCTACACAGTAAAGAAATGTTTCCTGATGCTCAGACAGAACCTCTCTTGTTCATTTGTGCCCACTGCCTTAGCTCTTGTCCTGTCAAGGGGCACCAATGAAAAGAGCCTGGCTCTATCCTCTTTGTACTCTCCCTTCAGGTATCTA
>NW_023305606.1:0-21114 GCF_011077185.1 Oxyura jamaicensis
TGCAATGGGGCTGCAGTGGGGCTGCAATGGGGCTGCAATGGGGTTGCAGTGGGGCTGCAGTGGGGCTGCAGTGGCATCACCGTGGGGTTGCAGTGGGGCAGCCGTGGGGCCACAATGGGGTTGCAATGGGGCTGCAGCGGGGCACGCAGCATCCATCCGGGCAACCGAGGCCGTGCCGGGCTGGAGTGACAGCTCAGCAGCCAATAGGAGTGTGTAGGCGTGGTCTCCCTGAGTCACGCCCCGCATCCAGGGGCGGGGCCAAGGGGGTCCAGCCAATCAGACAGGGGGGAGAGGCGGGGCGAGGGCGGCGGCGGGGGGGGGAGGGTCCCCGTTGACGTCAGCGGAGGGGATTCCCCGCGCGGCGGGGTGGGGGAGGGCAGGCTGCGGGGGGACGTTTTGGTGTCAAAAAGCCCGGATTTGGGTCTGCTGGGGGTGCTGGCACTGCCGGGGGGAACTGGGAGGGGCCCCGTCCGGGGGCTGGTTGGGGGACTGGGGTGTCCGCACCCCTAGAGGCCTTCCCTTAACTAATGAGGCGCCTCCATTGGTTATAATTAACTAATAATTAGCCATAATTAGCCCCAGCTTTTGGGGTGATAATTTCTGAGCAGGGAAATTATTATTATTATTATTATTATTATTATTATTATTATTACTCTTATTATTATTACTATTACCATTGTATCAGGACCAGTGGCAGGGGACACCAAGGCTGACAGCCCCCGGCACAGCACCAATGCCCATCCCAGCCATCCCCGTCCCTGGGGGTCTCGAAGCCCCCACCCCCCACCCCGAGCCATGTCGGGTACCAGTTGCCATGGGGATGCCGGAGGCACCTGGCTGCCATGGGGACACCGTTACCACGGCGACAGGGCGCAGGCAGGGATGGAGAGCACCAGAAGGATGCTCCTATGGGGGAGGGGGTCCGAGTCGTGGGGACCCCAAGTCCGTGATGGGGGGGAAGGCAGAGTCCGGCCCCAAGAGCATCTCCAGGGGAATGGGGCTGGAGATGCTGGGAAGGGGGCAGGGGGATTCCCCATGGGAGCTGCTGGTGCCCAGGGGGTGCGCAGGGCTGGCTCGGATCCCCTCGGCTGCTGCTTGGCCCCGCGCCCTCCTGCTCGGCCCGTCCTTGAGCCGAAAAGTGCAGCCGCAGGATTAATTAAACGAGGGAGCGCTGAGCGGCTGCCCTCTGTTATTGTAGGGCCTACACCAACCCACCAGGCAGCACTACGCGCCGACCTCTCCTTGACATCGCGGTGCCCGCTGACACTGCCGGGGAGACACGGCTGGACGTGGTGAAGTGAGCAACGATTTTAATTAAAAATTAATCCTTAACCAGCCTGGCCAACGCGGGAAGGGCTGGAGGATGATATCCTGGATGGCAGCCGTCAGTCCCCGGGGCCCTTTGAGCCCCATGGCTCGACAGGGCTCGCCGGCCCCAGCAGGGCTGCAGCCTCGCCATCCTATCCCCATCATCCCCTCCAGATGCCCCCCCGCAGCCCCCAGCTGGGGCCTGGCTCCCGGGGAGCAGGTTTAATTAGATCACAATCCTATTAGGGAGCTGCCCGCCCGCCTGCAGCTGGTAATCCCGTTAGGCATCCCCTAAATCCCAGCGCGCCGGGCTCCATCCCCAGGGAATGGCTCGGGGCGGGGGCTGGAGCAGCAGCAGCAGCCCCAGGAGCTGCCCCGCTGCTGGCATCACCCTGGCTGTCACACAGCCCTTGGGGACCTGCGTGGCACCACGTCCCCCCCAGGCAGCCGGGGGGGGGGGGCAATGCATGCAGTGCCCCCTCCCAGTGCCTCGGTGGCACCAGCTGGGATGTCACCACTCCAGGTTGGGGACAGCCACGTGTGGGGTGCCAGGAGGGGCAGCTCCGGGGTGGCAAAAAGGGGGCTGCGCCGCGGGGACCATCAGCAGGCTGCGGCCGCGCGGAGTCCTGGTGCTCCGGGGACAGGGGGACGGCCCCGGTGCCGCCCCCCCCTGCCCGAGTCCGCTCCACCGGCGGCATCAGCTGGTGCAGATGCTGTTGATGGAGGCGACGGCGGGGTCGACGAGCCCCAGCTCCTCCTGCTCGTTGACGCAGAGCTGGTACCCGCAGCCCTTGCGGCGGGGCAGCGAGCCCAGGCGCCCGGCGGGCTTGGCGCGGGGCGGCAGCAGGAAGCCGACGCTGCCGGCGATGAGCAGGTGCCAGATGCTGTGGATGTAGAAGTAGTTCTCCTCCGTCTCCACGAAGGCGTAGAGCAGCACAGCGGCCGCCGCGATCAGGGCCCCGGGGCACAGGTAGAAAGCCCAGCGCTTCCAGGTGGGCGGGTAGCAGTGGCGGCGGCGGATGGTGCGAGCCGTCTGCGTGGGGACAGCGGGGCATTGAGGGGGGGGCTGCGGACACCCCGATGGGGCAGCCGTGTCCCCCCTGCCCCCTCAGTCCCTGAGGGACCCCCGGTGGGGACGGGGATGCGCCCCAAGGTCCTTACCCAAGCGATGGCCATGATGCCCAAGGCGAAGAGGCTGGGTCCCAGCAGGTTCCAGAGCCCGTGGCGGTCCATCTGCAGGGCCATGGAGAGCAGCATGGCCCCCAGCAGGTACAGCACCTGTGGGGAGGCAAGGGGGGGGGCGTCAGGCTGGACCCTCACCCACCCGGGGATCCCTCCCCATCCTCGCACTCGCCTGCTTGACCACGGGCTGGAGCCGGGCCATGGCGATGACGGTGACCCAGACGGACATGAGGGAGCCCAGGAAATCGCAGAACTGCAGCACGTCGTAGTCCATGATGCAGAACACCACGATGCCCGGCTGGTCACAGGCGTGGTAAAACTGAGGGTGGGGAGAGATCAAAGGAGGTGAGAGCCGCCCCGCACAGCCCCAGCCCCTCGCCCGCCGCCCACATTCCCCACTCACGGTGGAGAAGAACATGGTGAAGATGTAGACGGCGGCTTCCAGGAGGTAGTGGCTGCGCACGGCGATGGCCACGGGAGGCACGAACATGACGTTGCTGAGGCAGAGCAGCAGCGTGGAGAGGAGCTGGAAGCCGTAGGAGAACGCCTCGGCGTTGTCCGTGCAGCCCCAGCCGTTCCAGCCTGCGGCCGGGAGAGCGCGGCCGTCACCCTGCAGCACCCACGGGGGCCGGGGGCAGCGGGGAAACCCCTTCCAGCACCCTCGGGGGGAGCCAGGCAGGGAGACTACGGGGTTATCTCACCGGCTTTGCACTCGCAGGCGGCGTACAGGTAGTTGTTGGTGCGCAGCAGCTTGCACTGCCCGTAGATGCCGCAGTCGTTGATGCAGGGCGAGAGGTAGGCGCGCAGGTAGACCTCGGCCGTCACGTTGGTGCAGGGCTCGAACCTGCCCCGCGGGGGGACGGGGTCAGCACGCGCCCGCCGTGCCCCTGGAGCAGCTCCCACCCCCGCCATGTCCCCATGCAGCCAGGTCTGCACCCCATGCACAAGGAGCACACGCAGCCCCGTTTGCTCGCACCAACACACCCCCAGGTGTGCCCACGGCACCGCCTGCACCCCCAGGCCCCACGGGGGACACCTGCGTGGCAGGGCTGGGAGCAGAGCCACAGACCTGGAGGGGTCCCACGAGACACCGAGCTGAGCCGGGGTGCGGAGCAGGCACCCCGAGGTGCGCACGAGCCCTTCCCAACCGCCAGCCGTGGCGACCCTCACCCAGCTCCATCCCCGTGCGCCCACCCAGCACCCGCACGGAGGGCTCCTACCCGTGCTCCGTGGCGCAGAGGGAGCGCAGGCTGAGGTACCAGCTGCCCGTCTGCGGGTAGGGGATGCGCAGGCGGCTGAGGCTGGCCGTGGCGTTGACGGAGAGCAGGAAGCCTGCCAGGGACTCTGCCGGCAGGGACAGCAGCCGTGAGGGGAGCCCCTCGTGGGGTACAGAGGGGTGCGGACCCCCCGGCGCACAGCAGGACGGGGGGGGCTGCCCAGCCTACCCGTCTCGCAGGTGACCGAGGCGTTGTCACCGGAGGCCAGCGGCACCTCGTGGTTCAGGCAGCCGAACACCGTCGCGTTCTCACCACGCAGGGAGCTCTGGCGGCAGAGGGGACACGGCCCTAAGCCAACTGGGGATGTCCCCTGCTGCGACAGCACCCTGACCCGTCCCCCACAACACCCAGCCCACCACCACGCACCCTAACCCACCGCTCCCAGCCCGCAGCCGTGACCCAGGAGCACCCCAAAGCCCGTCCCTCGCCCCGGTGCCCCCGCCCCAGCACCTCACCACGTTGAGCCGCAGCTCCAGGTTGAGCACCCCGCCGCTGTCCAGCACCGGCAGCAGGTTGATGACGAAGACGGCGGGGCGGTCGGGCGGCACCGACACGTTGGGCCCGAAGAAGATGTAGAAGTGGACGGAGAAGGTGTCCAGCTCGTTGCGCAGCGTGGGGCGGACGGGCCAGCAGCGCTCGCCGGCGGCAGAGGCGGGGACGGCGGCCAGCGGGCGCTTGGTGCCGTTGGGGCTGGCGGGAGGGGGGCTGTCCCCCAGCGCCAGCCCGCCCGCCGAGCCGAAGGAGTGGGGCATGTTCATGGAGGCGCTGGAGGGCAGGAAGGGCGGCCGGGACAGGCTGGGGCGGGAGCAGTCTGGGGGGAAGAGGCGTCAGACACGGCACCGCACGGACACCCCCCTGCCTCCCACCACAACTCCCTGCCTGCGTCCTGGTGCCTGACAATGCCACCGAGCATCCCAGTGTCACCGAGCATCCCAGAGCACACCAGCACCTCCCAGAGTGTCCCGAAGCATCCCTGAACCTCCCAGCATCCCAGAGCATCCCTGCACTTCCAAACACCCCAGGTAATCCCAAAGCATCCCAGCATCTCCCAGAGCACCTCTGCACCTCCCAGCATCCCAGTGTCCCAGCATCCCAAAGCACCCCAGTGTCCCAAAGCATCCCTGCACCTCCCAGCACCTCCCAGTGCCCCAAATCATCCCCCTGCCCCCAGGCCCCACAAGCACCCTCCAGCAGCCCCCCAAATCAACGCCGAGGCCGGGTCCCCTCACCCGTGAGCTGCACGATGACCTGGAAGGAGACGGCGCCCGGCGCCCCGGGGTGCCTCTCCACCAGCACGTAGTACCAGTGCTGCCAGAAGGGCAGGTCCAGTGCCAGCTGGCAGGGCGCGTGCTCCCGGCAGTCCAGCGCCGTGGAGTTGTGCAGCGGGGGGGCCTTGGCCCGCACCCGCAGCCACAGGGGGCAGCCCTCGGCCCCCCGGCACCGCAGCACCTCCACCAGCACGCGTGACGTGTAGCTGGGCACGAACACCCTGCGGGGACACCCGTGTCAGCCCCTGCCCCTCGGCGCGCGGAGAGGGGCTTGGGGGAGGCAAGGCAGAGGGATGGGGGGCCCTCGGGGACCCAACCGCCCCCCAAAAAAGGCTGCCCCCTCCTTGGCAGACTCCCGTCGAGCTCACTTGTAGAGGCAGGAGCGGTTGTGGGGGGCCATGCTCTGCTCGGAGGCGTAGCCGGGGTACAGCACGGCGATGTTGACCAGGCGCTGCACGATGAGCTGCGGCTGGAAGAGGTACTGGCACTCCTCGTAGAGACCCTGCGCCAGCCAGGCAGTCAGCACGGGGGCTTGGGGGGTCCCCAGCAGCGAACTGGGGTGCTGCCCGCCCTGGTACACCCCCTCCAGAGACGCCCAGGACCCCTGCCTGGCGGCGTGGTGATCCACGCGGGACACCCGCCCCACGTGCCGCCAGCCCCATAGGCCGGTCCGACCCCGCGTGCCCCAATTCCCACCCCAGCCCAAAGCCCCGCACCTTGACGGAGATCTTCCCCTCATCTTTGGGCAGGTGGGCAGCCAAAAACCAGTCCCCGGGCAGGGGGCTGGTGACGTTGAACACCCCCGTGGTGCGGTTGGGCAGCGTCCAGGTGAGGGTGAGCGCGAAGGAGCCAGGGACGGCCGTGTCCTTGGGGAAGTGCGTGCGCAGCGGGTTGATGACCGAGGGAGCCCCCGAGCGGAAATACCTGCAGGGGGCACGGCGATTAACGGGGTCCAGGTTCGGGGTGGTGGCATGGGGACATGCCGAGGGACACCAGGGGGCAGCGCCCGGCAGCAGGGACACGCTGTGCACTCACACGGTGATGCTACGGTCCGGGCAGTGGTCCCCGAAGGTGCCACCCTGCTCCTTGAAGGTGATGAGGTTCCAGACGGCGATGACCGTGTCCTCGGGGATGTGGAAGTGGAAGAGCTCGATGCTGGCAAAGGAGCGGAACGGGCTGAGCTTGCGCGGCGTGCGGGTGAAGTAGTCGGTCACAAAGAGCCCGTCTGCAGGGGAGACCCGAGGGGCAATCAGTGGGGCTGGGGGGGGGGGGCTCAGCACCCCTCCCGGCCCAGGCCCACCCCACAGGCTCTGAACATGCCCCAAAAGCATCAGTCCAGAGGCAGGAACCCCGCGCTGTGCCATCTGCCTTGTCCCCAGGGCTGGTGGCAGCTGTGCTCCGTGCCCGGCTCAGCAGGGAGGATTGGGGAGCAGCACGCCCCCCACACAGCCCCCCGGCTCTGCCCCGCTCGGCGGGGGAGGAAGGGTGCACAGATGCGTGCACATATGCACACGGGGGTGCTGCCTGCGTGCACGGCGAGGCGGAGGCGTGCACACCCACGCGTGGCTGCGCACAGCTCCGCGGCCGTGCAAGACGCTCCCTGCAGTCCTGCCCAAACATCCAGCACCCCGGGAGATTTCCAGGAGCCTTGGCAGCAGCGGGCAGGCAGATCCCTGGAGCTCCAGACAGGAGCTGTAACTTCACCCCGCCGCTGGGACGCCTGCCCAGCGCCAGCCTGGGAATCCCAGGCCTTATTCCCCAGGGATGCACCGAGGATGGGATGCTGCAAGCTGCCAGCAGAGCGGATGCCAGCAGAGGACGGGGCTGCGAGCAGCCCAAGGGACTCGTCCAGCTGGGAACTGGGAGAGCGGAGAAGAAGGGCTGCTTTGTACAGCCTGTGCCTGGCCGGGGGCGCGCGCGCGTGTGCTCGCGTGCACGTGTGTGTTTGTGCTGCGTGTGTGCAGCCCCAGCAGGCTGAGCCCCGACATGCATCTGCTCCCTCTCCTGGAACAAAGGCAGCTCCCCCTCCCCTTCCCCGGGCACGAAATGCCCGTCTGCGTGCGCGGGTACCCGACCCCAAATCCTCCGCCACGAACCCCCGAGCCTCTCCACGACACCCCCAGGGGACCGGAGCTCCGTGCCAGGGGGGTCCCCGGGGAGAAGAAGACCTCCAGGAGGGGTCCCCGTGCCCAGTCCCCCGGGACGAGGTTGGGGGAGGGGACCGGGGGCCAGGACGGAGCCCCCCAAGCCGGCGGGGCCCCGAGGCCGGATGCGCAGCCCCGGGGCTCAGCACCGCGGACAGCGCCCGCGGCCGGGGCTCAGCACCGGGGACAGCGCCCGCGGCCCCAAAGCGCCCCCGCCGCACACCTCGGGACCCCCTTCCCCTGTATCACCGCCCCACAGCGAGGCACCGCCGTGCCCCGCAGCGCGCTCCCTCCCCACGCAGCCCCGCGGGTGCCCCCGCAGCTCCCCATCCCCGCCGCCCCGCACCGCACGCACGCAGCCCCGCGCCCCCCCGCTCCTCGCGGATCCCGACCCCACCGACCACGACCCCTCGCGTGTCCCACCCCACGGCATCCCCCCGCTCCGTGCCGGCCCTACACGCTGCCCCCGAGATGGGGGGGTTCTCCCCCCCATTCCCCGCCGCGCCCCATTGCGCGGACTCCCCGCAGCGCGCCCCCCGCCCCCGTGCGCGCCCCCGAGACCCCCCGCGCGCCCCACGGCAGGCGGGCGCCGTGCCCCACGCCCCCCCCCTCCGTTCCCCACGCAGCGCAGCCCCGTGCCCACGCACCTCGCACCCCCACAGGATAACCATTCCCCCCCGTAGGATCACCGCACCCCCCGATAGGGTCACCGTGCCCCCTATTATGGGGTCGTGACTCCCACTATAGGGTCGTGCCCCCCATTACCGGGGCGGGCCCCCCCAGTAGGGGGCCCCTGACCCCCCCCGGCCCCGGGGCGCTCACCGGCGGGCGGCGGCAGGAGGAGGACGAGGAGGAGGAGGAAGAGGAGGAGGAGGAGGAGCAGCGGCGGCGGCCGCAGCGGGGGGCGGACGAGGGGGTCCCGGCGCCCCCGCCCCGCGCCGCCCCGCCGCCCCATGCCGCCCCGCCGCCGGCAGACCCGACGCGCGCCCGCGAGAATGACGTCACCCGGCGCGCCACGCCCCGGCCACGCCCTCCCCGAGCGGCCATTGGCTGTGCCGCGCGTCGATCGCCGCCCTCCGCGACTCGAGCGCTGATTGGTGCGGCGGCGGGGGGGCGGGGAGATCCCGGCGGCGCGCGCGCGCGCTCGGGTCGCGTGCGGGGCGGGACGGGGTGGTGCGAACCGGGATCGGGAACGGGATCGGCACGGGGGCTGGGACCGGGACCGGGACCGGGACCGGGACCGGGACCGGGACCGGGGTCGAGTTCGGCTCCGGGGCCGGGAGTCCCCCGAAAAGGGAACCTCTGGGAGCGGGCACTCCCCTACCACCCTCCTCCGGTACCGAGAAGCCCCCCCTGTACCGGCCACCTCCGGTACCGGGCACTCCCCGGACCCCCCCCCCGTTACCTCCCTCTCTCCGTACCGGGTATCTCCGGTACCGGGCACCCCCCCGGTCCGCCCCCCCCCGGTACCCGGCACACCCCCCGGTACCGGGTACCCCCCCCAGCTCCGGTGCCGCCATGGAGTTCCCTGCCGCGCTCTTCCCCTCCTACTTCGGCAGCGGCCCCCCCAGGGACGAGGCCGGCCCTGCGCCAGCTGCCGGCTGGGGGGAGCACGGGCAGGTGCTGGAGGCCGGGACCGGGCAGGTGAGGGGGGACGGGGAACGGGGGGGGGGGGGGGGTGACCGGGGATGGGGTACCGGTGCCGCCCTCACCTCCCCACCTCTGTCCCCGTACAGGTGCAGCCGCTGTTTGTGCCCCGCCGCAGCCGGCAGGGCGAGAGCTGGGAGCCCTGCGAAGCTGCTGCCGTGCCCCTGCTGCCACCCAACGACAGTGAGGACCTGGGGGGGTCTAGGGGGAGCCCCCAGCCCCAGGCACTGAGCCGCATCCTGGCACCTGGGCAGCCGTCCCTGCTGGTGTCCCGTCCCCACGGTGCCAGCCGTGCCCTGCTCTGTCCCCGCAGGCTGCTGGATGCCACCTCTGGTCCCCCAGGACATCCTGTACCGCGGCGTCCTGCGCAGGAAGCTGCGGGCAGGGAGGTCCGGAGCTGCGCTGGACTTCACCAAGCAGGTAGCCCCGAGGAGATGGGGCAGAGCCTGGCGGGGACCATGGCATCCCCACGCATCCTGACCCTGCCTTTCCCTCCCCGCACAGCTAGGCCACTTCTTTGTGGATCACCCAGAGGACGCCTTCGGCTCCCTGGGGCAGCTGCTGCACAAGAACTTCCACCTGGGTGACTCCAAGCTGAGGGTCAGTGCCTTTTTTTTTGGGGGGGGGGCTCCATCAGCTCCCCCCGGTTGCAGCCCTGACCTTCTCATCCCCGCAGAGACACTCTCGGGACACCACCATCCGCATGACAGCCCTGGTGGAGGACCTCAACCGGCTGGAGGCCAGGCGGTGAGTGCTCCCCGGGGACAGGGAACGGGGGGGCTCCTGCGGGACCCCCCCGCTGACGCCGGCTGTCCCCGCAGCGGCTGCCCGCGGCGTCACTTCGTCCCCCGGCTGCGCTGGTTCTCCCACCTGTGCCGCGACTGGCTCTTCGAGGTGCCGCTGGGGCTGCTGGCCGACTGCCTGCACGAGGAGCTGCTGCTGCAGTGGGCCGGGCTGCTCTTCGACGACAGCTCCACCGGGGGGGGCGCTGGCCTGGCTGCCCCCCCAGGAGCCGAGCGGGCGCGTGGGACGCCTGGTCTACCCCGGCGGGATGGCCATGAACCACCTCTGTATCCTTACCTGTGGGGCAGACAGGGGGGTGTCCCCTGGGGAGGTGGGGGGGTTGTGTGGCAGCGCCCTTAGCCGCCCCCCCCCCAGATTTCCAGGACGTGGTGCTGGAGGAGCAGCCCCGTGCCCGAGGCGCGCCGGCACAGTTTGAGCTCAACGGGCGCATCCGGCAAGTGGGTGCAGCACGAGTGGATGGAGAAGGTGAGCGCGCCCCGGGACCCTCACCCTGGGGTGACAACGTGGGGACCCTGCCCTCTCACCTGCCACCTCCTGTGTGTGTCCCCCAGATTTTGTGGGCGTCCGCTCCGACTATCACTGCGGAGTCTGGAGGGTGCCGGGCAGGGCGGGCGCTGCCCCCAGCCCACTGCAGGTCATCCGCACCGACGTGCCAGCCTCCTGCCTCACTGTCAGGTGGGTGCTGGGGAAACCGAGCTCGTGGGGGGCCCTGCTGCCACCACAGACCCCCCCCCTGTCCCCACGGTGATGCTGTCCCCCTGCCCCACAGCCCTCACCTCCCCGGGGAGCTGGCCGTCTGCACGCAGAGCGGATCCGTCTACCTCTGGAGCGTCGAGACGGGGTGAGATGGGGTGCTGCGGGCTGGACCCCCTGGTTTTGGGGTGCTGGGAGGTGGGGAGACCCCACCACAAGGGATCCTTCTGCTCAACATTTGCGCCCCTTTCTCCCCGCAGGCTGCAGCGGCTCCGCCACGACCCCCAGACCCTGTTTTTCCGGGACCACTCGCCCTGGCGCTGGAGCGACTTCACCGCCCACCCAAGGGTGCTGAGCTGCGCCGACCGCACCGGCATGCAGTGCCTGGATGCCCGGGTGAGCCTGGGACGGGGGTGTGGGGTCAGTGGGGAGGGGGTCCAGCACCCTGGGGTGCTGATGGCACCCTGCTCTGCCGCCACAGGCCCCCTCCAGCTGCCACTTCGACTTCTTCAAGGTGGGCGAGGAAGCCGGGTGCCAGCAGGGCGAGCGCGTGGTGCTGCCCCTGTACCTGGGCAGGGCTCACCCCTGCCAGCACCTCGTCACCACCCAGGTGAGTCCCCCCACAGCTGGGGGGCACGGCCCAGAACACCCCCACACCCCTTTAACACTGCCGATAACGGGCATCAAGGAGGGGAGCCCCGCTGAGCCGTGCCCCCCTCACAGTTCGCCGTGTACCTGATGGACGAGCGCCTGCCGCTGGTGCCCGTGCTGAAGTGGGCGCACATGATGAAGGACCCCCCTCTTTTCGCCCAGGTGGTGCCGGGGGGGCCCGGCAGGAACCATAAGGTGCTGCTGGGCACCTCCCACACCCAGGAGCTGCTGCTGCTGCAGTACACGGGTGAGAAGGCGGCAAGGGGGGGGGCATGGGGCTGACCACGGGCACCATGCCCGCCTCCCCGCGCGGTGCCACGGAGGGCAGGCTGATTTTTTGGGGGGGCACCTCCTTTTTCAGGGGGCAGCCGGTCGGCCTGCCAGCTGGTGGGGCCGCCGCAGAGGCTGCACAGCATCGCCGGCTGCCTGCCTCACCTCCCCGCGCAGCTCCCACACCGGCACCACTTGCTCCAGCAGCGCCTCGGTGCGCCCGCCGCCGGTGAGCCTCCCCGGGGGTCCTGGGGCCAAAGAGGGGATGTGGCCACCGGGTGATAACGCCGTGTCTGTCCCCGCAGGGCTGGCCGCTCTGCAGCACCAGCAGGGCGGGCAGGAGGCCCTGGTGGTCTTCCAGCTCTCCGAGGCCGGGGATGTCTTCTACCAGGCGCTGAGGCACGAGGCGGCGCCAGCACCCGCTCACCGCCAGGAGGAAGAGGAGGCGACGGCGGCCCCGGGCTCTTCCCCGCTGTTCGGCAGCGAGGAGGAAGATGAAGAAGAGCAGACCTTCTACCTGTCCAACCTGGAGGTGATAATCAACGACGAGGAGGAGGAGGAGGAGGTGGGCACGCCGGTGGCCACGGAGGAAGCCGAACACCCCGCCGAGCCTCGTGCCAGCCCCCAGCCCCCCCCCAGCCGTGCCCAGCCCGGCCGCTGCCCTGCGGTACCGCCGCTGGCTGCGGGCCATGCTGAGGGTTTGGGGGGGCTCCCCGCAGCACGCCTGCCCCCCGGGACCCCCCAGCATCAGCAAGCGGCGCCTCTTCACTCGCAAGGAGCTGGCGGCGCCCGCAGAGCCCAGCACCCTGCACCGCCAGCTGCGGCAGCGGCTGCGCCAGGCCATGCGCCTCGGGGAGCGCATCCAGCGCTGGGACACAGCCCCTGAGCCCCCCGGACCCCCACCACCGCCTCCCCCCGAGCCCGATGCCCTGAGTGCCCGGCTGACGGCGGCCTGGGGGGGCGAGTGGGGGTCCGGGGCAGCGGGCAGCAGCCTGGCACAGAGGCGGCAGGCACTGCGGGAGCGGCGGCGGCGGCAGAAGGCGGCGCGGGCTCACCGCAGCCTCTCAGCCAGCTTCACCTCCTCCATCACCTACCAGTCCGAGCTGTCCGAGCTCAGCGACGCGGGCCCCCCGCGCTCGCCCCCCTCATCCACCCCCCAGGAGGTGCCGGGGGTCTCCCCTCCGGCCGCCCCCTCCCCGCCGGCCCCCGTGGAGCCCATGCTGTCCTCACAGGAGCTGCGCTCCCGGGGGATCCCCAAGGAGCGGCGGCGCACACTGCGGGACTACCTGTCGGTGTGGGCCGAGGGGTCCCAGGACCCCCCCGAGCCCCCCAGCACCCCGGGGACGCCCCTCTGCATCCCCTCCTCCCAGAGCCAGCTCTCCTCCGCCTCGCAGCCCCCCCGCCGCAAGCGCCCCCGCATGGGCTTCTGAGCCAGCAGCAAATAAAGCCCTAATGGCACAGCCCTGGATCTGTATCTTTTTTTGGGGGGGGACACCCACGCGTGACCGTGGTGGGGGTGGAGTGGGGGGACCGCCCACAGCGCCCCCCCCCAGAGGGGGGACTGAGCAATGTGCACTGCACGGATCCGGCTGGGTGCCCGCAGCGTGCCACGTCTGGGCGACCCACCCCAGGTCACGCGTGGGTGCAGGGGACGGAGCGCGGGTGCTTTAAGGCGCGGGGGGGGCGTGGCGGAAGCCGGGGGGACGTGGGGGGGCGGGGACGGGGACGTGGGGGGGCGGGGACGCGGACGCGCGCGCCATGGCGGCGGCGGTGCTCGCGCGTGGGTGGGCGCGCGCCTGGGTGGCGGGGGCGCGCCTGGGGCAGGTGGGCACCCGTAGGGTGGGCGCGCGTGGGATAAAGGGGGAGGAAAGGGGGGCGGGGGTGGGGTAAGGGGGGCGGGTGGTGGGTCCTGCTCCCACTTCCTCACCAGTGCAAAGTCCACGAGTGGGCGTGCACATATACACGCACAGCCCCCCCGCAGAGTGGGGACCCACGCAAGTCCCCCACGTCACCAGCTTCCCCCCCCATGCCCGCCCCCTGTTGCCCCCCACGTGTCCATGTTCCCCCCTGCCATGTCCCTGTGTCCCCCTCCCCACGCGTGCCCGGTTGTCACGCCCCCCCCCCCCGTGTGCCCCCAGCGCCCCCACAGCGGGCAGGACGGGGAGGTGGGCAAGGCACAGCGGGCGGCCGCCGGGGCGGGCACGGAGCCCACCATCTTCAGCAGGATCATCGCCCGCACCGTGCCGGCCACCATCCTCTACGAGGACGACAAGGTAAGGGGGCAGCAGGGACACGCGTGGACCCCCCTCCCCCCGTGGGCTGGTTCCCATGGGGGTGCGAGGGTCTCACGGCGCTGCACCCCCTCTCCGCAGTGCCTGGCCTTCCGCGACGTGGCCCCGCAGGCGCCCGTCCACTTCTTGGTGATCCCCAAGCGCCCCATCCCGCGGCTGAGCTGCGTGGAACCCCAGGATGCCCAGGTGAGTGGGGGTTTGGGGACACGAGTGGGGACAGGGGACACGCAGGGCTGAGCCTCCCGCCCCTTCCCTGCAGCTCCTGGGGCACCTGATGGTGGTGGCGGCGCGCATGGCGAAGGCGGAGGGGCTGGAGGACGGATACCGGCTGGGTGAGTCGGGGGGGGGGTCCCCTCCCCTGTGTCACCTCCCCGCTGCCACCCCATGGGTGACACGCCCATGCTGACCCCCATCCCTCTCCTGGCAGTGATCAACGACGGGAAGCACGGCGCCCAGTCCGTCTACCACCTGCACCTTCACGTGCTGGGGGGGCGGCAGATGGGCTGGCCCCCCGGCTGAGCCCCCCGGGTCACCCCCCCAATAAAGCTGCTCGGGTACCTGCAGTGGCTTGCTTGGCTCTGTTTTTTGGGGATGGCCCCAGTGCTCCCGGGGGTTGGTGGAGGCTGTGCTGCCTCTTATCTCAGCCTCCACACGAGCGGGCCTCCACTGTGAGATCCTCCCCATGCACACCACAGAGTGCAAAATGCTGCACTGCACACCTCAGACCCCATGTGCAAGCACCACTCTGCAAAATGTTGTGTTGCACACCCCAGGCCCCCTGTGCATGCACAATGCACGATGCATTGGACACCCCAGCCCCCCCCCCCCCCCCCACATGTATGCACCACTGTGCAAACTCTTGCATTGCACACCCCAGCCCCCCCGTGCATGCACCACTGTGCAAAAAACACCACGCTGCACACCCTCTGTGCAGGCACCACTGTGCACAACACGTTGCATTGCGTGCCTCATGTCCCCCCATGGTGCATGCACCACCGTGCAGGACGCATCACATCGCACACCTCAGAACCTGTGCAACACATTCACAGCACCGTACCCACACGGCGGCACCAGGCCACACGGCCACGTGCCGGGCAGCAGCGGGGCCACGGCCGGGCGTCCGTCGGCTCCCTGCCCCGTGCCTCCTGCTCCGGCCGCTGCTAAATTTAGCGTGGGGCCGGCGCTGGCGCAGCGTGCAGCCCACCTGGCACCGCGGCGCGGCCGCCTGGGCCCCCGCCAGGCGCGCAGGGACCGCAGCCGCCGGGGATAATGTGGGGTCTGTTCGGCTGGGTGTCCCTGCTTGCTGCTGTTGGGGCCCGGCTGGGGGGCTCAGCGGGGCATGGGGGGTCCCTGCTCTCTGCAGAACCCTCGCAGCCATCGCAGGCCCCTGCTCCTGAGCACCCCGTTAGTGGGAGCTCCCCAGAAGCTGCACTGGCCCCTGATAGACGGGGGGGGGGAGGTGTGGAATAAGGAGGGGGGACTACCCCTGCCCCGGGGGGCCCCCCTAAAGCATGCATGCAGGTACATTAGCATTGTGCCCCCCCTCTGTGCCGGGGCGGGCGGGGGGCCCAGGGTTGTTTTCGTTCCCCAGCCAAGGACTATCACAAATGACGCAAGTTTCCCAAAGAGATCAAGAGGGGGGGGGGGGAGGAGGGGGGTGGATGTGTCAGCAACACGCCGCGCCCAGATGTGCTCCAGCTCCCGCTGCCGGGCCCCAAGCACAGGGCTCCCCGCGGGGTGTGAGGGGGCTGCTGCTGCCCCGGAGCAGAGGCATGTCCCCGGGGGGGGGGGGGGGGGAAACCGAGGCTAAGGGCACGGCGCAGGGGCCTCTCTGCTCACCCCCAACCCCAGGCACGTGTGCGTGCCCCCCCGCCGCTCCTCTCCCCGCAGCTGCTCGGCAGATGGGCTCGCAGCAGACGCAGCCCCGGGCCCCTCCGCAGGGCTGCCGGCACGGACGGCCCCCGCTTCCCCGCCCCGACGGCTTGGCCCGGAGCCGAGCTCCCGGGGCGGGACCGTCCCCGCTGGGCCGCGGGGGTGAGACGCGAGGCCGGCCAGGATAAACAGAGGCCCCAGCGCCGGCAGCGCGGTGGCCCGGCCGGCGCACACCGCAAAGCGCTGCAATAACAGCCCGGGGGCCGCCGCCGTCAAAGGGCCCTTCTTCTGCACGGCGCCCGTCGAGGCTAAAGGGGCTGGGCGGGGGGGCGGAGAGCGGGGCTGGCGTCCTGCAGGCTCGGGGGGGGGGGGCAGAACGGGCTCTGCCCTGCCTATCCCGGGCCGCCACCGCCCGCCCCGAGGCGCGCAGCGGGCGCAGGGCGCACCCCGGCCGCCCCCTCTGGGCTCCGGCACCGCACGTGGACGGAGCGCGCGCGCGCGCCGCTGGCCACGCCCCCAACCACGCCTCCTTTACCCCATCGGCCACGCCCCCTTGCCCATCTCCCGCCGCTTTGCCCCACTCTGTCCCCGCCCCCCGAGGCTCTCCGCCAATGGGAGGCGCCCCGGCGCTCGGCTCCGCCAATCAGCTGGCGAGGATGGCGTCTGCCGTCCCCATGGAGACGGAGCGGGGCGCGGGAGGGGAGCCCCCGGCGCCGGCCATGGAGCCCGGAGCGCGGCGGGGGACGGAGACCCCCCGGGGGTGGGCACCGGGGGGGCAGCGGGGAGGGGGCCCGGGGGTGCTGGGGTGGGACCGGGGGGGTGTTGGAGGGGGGTCCCCGGGTCTTGGGGGCAGCTGGGGCTAGGGTCACCAAGGAGGCAGGGGTCACCGAGGGGGCACTGGGGGATGTGACCCCGCTGTCTGTCCCGTCTCTCCGTCTGTCCCCATGCGCAGGGTGGCTCTGACTGGCTGCGTGCCCCCAGGGCATGGGGGGGACCCTGGGGATGTGCCCCCTCCATGCACGGTGAGGATCCAGGGGGACGTGCTGCTGCCCATGGTGGCCCCGTGCCATGGGGAAACGGCCAAGGAGCCCCCCAGGGTGGTGGTGGATGGGGGCGAGGAGCACCAGG
The DNA here is from genome assembly GCF_011077185.1 of Oxyura jamaicensis. NCBI lineage: Eukaryota > Metazoa > Chordata > Aves > Anseriformes > Anatidae > Oxyura > Oxyura jamaicensis. The sequence continues at coordinate 16,536 of NW_023305606.1, forward strand.
AGATGCTGGAGATGGACAAGGAGCACCAGGAGGAGCTGGTGGCCACGGCTGAGGAGGTCCCGAAGGTGTTGGCCATGGCCAAGGAGCCCACAGAGGTGTTGGCCCCGATGCCCGTGGAGGAGCCAAGGCAGGTCGTGCCCCGTGGGAGCTGCTTGATCCACAACTGGCAGGAGGAGGTAACCCCTCAGAGCGGCCTGGGGGGGCTGCAAGGTCCCCTGGTCTTCATAGGTGTGGCAGGGGACAGCGTGTGCTTAGGTGGGGTCAACACACCTGGGGGGCTCGGGGAGGGGTTGGTGCCAACCAGGGGAGGTGCTGGTGCCACACCGTGTCCCCAGAGAGCCACCAACCACCTGGACCGCGTGCTGGTGCCGGAGATGGGCAGCGAGGGCTTTGTCCACCGGCACGGCCACCGCGGGCTGCTGACCCGCCAGCCACCAGACCAGCCGCCCCCCAGCACCACCACCAAGCACGCCTTCCGCCCACCCCACAGTGTCCCCATGCTGGCAAGAGGTGAGGCTGGGGGTCCCCACCCCAAAAAACAACGGGGGAGCGAGGTGCCTAGGGGCTCACAGCGGTGCTGAGGGTGCTGCCTCCCCGCAGGGCAGCGGGAGGCCACGCTGGAGCTGATGCTGTACCAGAAGTACAGGTGAGCCTGCCCCTCCCTGTCCCCAAGGGTGGTCCCTGTGCCTGGGGACCCCAAAATTGGGCAGTGGGGGGGTCCTGCAGGCAGGAGCTGCTAGAGGAGGCCTGCCCACCGCGTGCGCCCATGGAGCGGCTCTCCACCACGCACCGGGATTTCCAGGCGGGGGGCTTCCAGCCCACGCCGCTGCCCAGCACCCAGGTACCCACCCCACACCTCGCACCCCACGACGGGGCTCTGAGCACGCCGCCCCCCTCCCCGGCTGACACAGGGGCTCCCCTTTTCCACCGCAGCCCCACAACTACCACACGGAGCAGCCCCGCAGCTTCTGGCTGGAGCAAGCCCGCAGCATACCTGTGAGCACCCGCAACCTGCCCTGCCCCCGGGGACAGCACCCCCTGCTCACGGGGGGTCCCCACATCCCTCCCCTCCAGGGCGTCACCTGCATCCGCACCGGGGACAGCCCCTTTCGGAGGAACGCCGCCTTCTCTACCCCCATCACCGAGTACCTGCAGCAGCCCCTGCCCCACGTCACCGAAAGCTACGGGGTCTGGCCGAGCAAGTAATAAAGAGCAGGCGGTGTCCCTGCGCTGCCACCCAACCCCGTCCCTGCGACCCTGTGCACCTTGGCTGTCCTCGGGGCAGGCTGTGGGACCCCGACAACCAACCCCTGCTGGAAGCCACCACCACGTCCCCAGGGATGTGTCCTCTCCCCGTGCCCGCGGTGGGTGACACATGTCCCCGTCCCCATCCCCAGCAGGGCTCTGGGCACAGCCAGCACCAAGCTCGGAGCCCCCAAAGCAGACAGCGGTGCTGGGGGCAGTTTGTATTTCAACAAAATAGTCTGCGCGGACGCCTATATTTACACCTGGGGAGGGGGTATTTACAGGACCCGGGGGGGGAGGGCTATGTACAGGGGAAAGGGGGGGGCACAGGTGGGAGCAGCAGGGTCTGAACCTGCCCCGCTCCCTTTGCCCCCCCCCGGGGAGGGGGTGACACGGGTGCAACAAGAGGCTGAGTACTGGAAAGAGAAGGCAAAGTGCCCTGCGGGGCAGCCAGGCCCCAGGGGAAGGCTCAGAGCCCGCCGAGCCGAGGGGTTTTTGGGGGGCTGAGGAGGGGGATCGGGACCACGAGAGGCTTTGGGGAGGGGGGTGTTGGGGGTCAAGGCCGGTCCCCCCGCTCCGTGGGGCAGCGGGAGGCTCGGGAAGGCTTTGCTGGTGCTGATGGGGGGGGGACAGGCAGTGCCGTGGCCGCTGCACGCCGCACGCCCAAACCTGCTCCGGTGCGCCCCAGGGGCACGGGGGGTTGGGGGCTGCGCCGGGCTCAGACGACTTTGGGGTCTTTCCTCTCGCCCAGCAGCCAGTAGGTCCGCATCTTCCCCTTGCCCTGGGGGTGGAAGGCAGTGGTCAGACCCCCCCATGGACCCCAGCCCCCCCGGGGGGGGGGGGGGGCTTTGGGGGTGTCTGGCACCCGGCACCCTCACCTTCATCTCCACGTCTCCGCGCAGCTCCAGCTCGAAGCAGCCAAACTCATCCAGGACTTCTTTGGTGGTGGAGGAGACGTGGATCTTCAGGGCTGGGGGCGCAAGGTGGGGGGACAATAAGGATGTGGCCGGTGCTGGCAGCAGGATGGGACCCACGGGGCTCATCCCCGAGGCCGGGCACTGCCGTCCCCGTGGCTCACCCTGCCCGTTGGACTCCATGCGGGACGCCGTGTTCACCGTGTCCCCGAAGAGGCAGTACCGCGGCATCTTCAGCCCCACCACTCCTGCGCACACGGGGCCTGGGGAGGGGACAGGGGACACGCTCAGGCCGGGACGGGGGGCACGGGGGGCACGCAGGCAGCATCCACCAGGCTCACCGGTGTGGATGCCGATGCGCAGGCGCAGCTGGTCGTTGGGCCGGTGGCGGATCTTGAAGGTTTTGACGGCCTCCAGCAGGGCCAGCGCCATGCGGACGATCTCGTGGGCGTGCAGCTTGCCGTTGCGCACCGGCAGCCCCGACACCACCATGTAGGCGTCCCCGATGGTCTCCACCTGCACGGCACCGGGGACATGGGGGGCTCGGCTCGCCCTCGCTGCCTCCTCCTCGCCCCCTTCCCCGCGCCCCTCACCTTGTACACGTCGAAGTTGTCGATGATGGCGTCGAAGCACGTGTAGAGGTCGTTCAGCAGCGTCACAACCTGCGAGGAGCAGGGATTTGGCCCCAGCCCCAGCGATGGCGCTGGTGGTGGTGATGGGACACACACACACGCAAACCCCCCTGCCCGCCCCCAGCCGTGCTGCCCACCTGCATGGGGGTGCTCTCGGCCGACAGCGCGGTGAAGCCCACGATGTCGCTGAAGTAGATGGTGACGCTGTCGAAAGCCTCGGCTCGCACCGTCTCCCCGCGCTTCAGCTGCTCCGCCACGGAGCTGCCGGGGGAAAAGGGGACAGTGGGTGCCGGGGGGACACCAACACGACGGGTGCCCCCTCCCCAAAATCCCACAGCCCATCGTCCCCGCTCCCCCTTGCCAACAGCGGCATGGGGAGCTGGCGGGCACCCCGGCCCCGCGGCAGCCCCCAGCCCCATCTCGCCCCCGCTCACTGGGGCAGGATCTGGTACAGCAGGTTCTCCGCCTTGCGCTTCTCCTCCAGGTAGGCTTGCGTGCGCTCCTCCACCAGCTTCTCCAGGTTGTTGGCGTACTGCTCCATGCGCGACAGCAGGTTGTCCAGGATGCTGGTGCTGCCCTCCCTGCAGGGACACGGACGCCGGCGGTGGGGACACACACACACACACCCCGTGGGACCCCCCGCCCGCCCCAGGCTTTGCCCGCAGCACCCACTTGTTGAATCTGCGGATGAAGATCTTGATCTGCCCGAAGTCGGGGCGCTCGGCTGGCTCCTGCACCCAGCAGCGCTCCATCAGCACCGCCAGCTCCTCGCTGTGCACCCCGATGTCGATGGAGGGGCGGAAGAACGGCTTCTGGCTGTTGCGCACCTTCTGCACGATCTCTGCCCGGGGAGCAAGGGATGATGGCCATGAATCCCCCCAAAAATCCACCCCACCCCATAACCTGCCCTGGCCCCCCAAACCTTTGGGGCTCAGGTCCATGCCCTCGATGTAGAAGGGGCCGTTGCGCAGGGCGATCTCCTGCACGATGATGCCGAAGCTGTAGACGTCAGCTTTCTGCATGCCCTGCGGGGGCAGACGGCCCTTCTGCAGCAGCTCCGGGGCCGTCCACAGCTTCTCTGGGGGGACACGGCCACGGGACGGTGAGACAGGGCCACCCCATGTCCCCACCACCCGTGTCCCTGTCCCCTGCGGCGGGCGCTCACTGGCGTAGAGGGCGTGCGTGTCCTCGCCGTCGCAGGGCGATCGGAAGCTGGCCAGCCCGTAGTCGGTGATCTTCAGCACGAAGCGGCTGTCCACCACGCAGTTGGAGGACTTGAGGCTGCCGTGGTGCCCGATGATGCTGTTGTGCAGGAAGGCCATTCCCTGGGGCGGACAGACAGACGGACGCGGTGAGGTTGGCAGCCTTCCCTCCCCAGCATCCCCCCGTCCCAGCCGTGCGCCCGGCGCGGGTACCTTGACGATGTCGTTGATGAGCGAGTAGCGAAACATCCAGTCCAGGTTGATGCTCTCGTTCTCCAGGATGTCCTGGGGGAGGGAGCACGCCAAGCGCCGGGACGGTGGCACCGGCACCACCCTCACAGGGTCCCCACGGCCACCCCATCCCCGAAATCGGAGCCCCCCCTTCCCCAGCTCACCCGACCCCCCCATGTCCACCCCGCTCGCCCCCCTTACCTGCAGGCTGCCCCGGGGGCAGTACTCGGTGACGATGCAGATGTTGGGGGGGTCGATGCACGCCCCGATGAAGCGCGTCAGGTGGTTGAACTGGATGTCCCGCATCTGGGGGGGGACAGGCAGCGTCTGGTGCCCCTGCTCCCCAGTGTGCCAC
>NW_023305607.1:0-21114 GCF_011077185.1 Oxyura jamaicensis
TGCAATGGGGCTGCAGTGGGGCTGCAATGGGGCTGCAATGGGGTTGCAGTGGGGCTGCAGTGGGGCTGCAGTGGCATCACCGTGGGGTTGCAGTGGGGCAGCCGTGGGGCCACAATGGGGTTGCAATGGGGCTGCAGCGGGGCACGCAGCATCCATCCGGGCAACCGAGGCCGTGCCGGGCTGGAGTGACAGCTCAGCAGCCAATAGGAGTGTGTAGGCGTGGTCTCCCTGAGTCACGCCCCGCATCCAGGGGCGGGGCCAAGGGGGTCCAGCCAATCAGACAGGGGGGAGAGGCGGGGCGAGGGCGGCGGCGGGGGGGGGAGGGTCCCCGTTGACGTCAGCGGAGGGGATTCCCCGCGCGGCGGGGTGGGGGAGGGCAGGCTGCGGGGGGACGTTTTGGTGTCAAAAAGCCCGGATTTGGGTCTGCTGGGGGTGCTGGCACTGCCGGGGGGAACTGGGAGGGGCCCCGTCCGGGGGCTGGTTGGGGGACTGGGGTGTCCGCACCCCTAGAGGCCTTCCCTTAACTAATGAGGCGCCTCCATTGGTTATAATTAACTAATAATTAGCCATAATTAGCCCCAGCTTTTGGGGTGATAATTTCTGAGCAGGGAAATTATTATTATTATTATTATTATTATTATTATTATTATTACTCTTATTATTATTACTATTACCATTGTATCAGGACCAGTGGCAGGGGACACCAAGGCTGACAGCCCCCGGCACAGCACCAATGCCCATCCCAGCCATCCCCGTCCCTGGGGGTCTCGAAGCCCCCACCCCCCACCCCGAGCCATGTCGGGTACCAGTTGCCATGGGGATGCCGGAGGCACCTGGCTGCCATGGGGACACCGTTACCACGGCGACAGGGCGCAGGCAGGGATGGAGAGCACCAGAAGGATGCTCCTATGGGGGAGGGGGTCCGAGTCGTGGGGACCCCAAGTCCGTGATGGGGGGGAAGGCAGAGTCCGGCCCCAAGAGCATCTCCAGGGGAATGGGGCTGGAGATGCTGGGAAGGGGGCAGGGGGATTCCCCATGGGAGCTGCTGGTGCCCAGGGGGTGCGCAGGGCTGGCTCGGATCCCCTCGGCTGCTGCTTGGCCCCGCGCCCTCCTGCTCGGCCCGTCCTTGAGCCGAAAAGTGCAGCCGCAGGATTAATTAAACGAGGGAGCGCTGAGCGGCTGCCCTCTGTTATTGTAGGGCCTACACCAACCCACCAGGCAGCACTACGCGCCGACCTCTCCTTGACATCGCGGTGCCCGCTGACACTGCCGGGGAGACACGGCTGGACGTGGTGAAGTGAGCAACGATTTTAATTAAAAATTAATCCTTAACCAGCCTGGCCAACGCGGGAAGGGCTGGAGGATGATATCCTGGATGGCAGCCGTCAGTCCCCGGGGCCCTTTGAGCCCCATGGCTCGACAGGGCTCGCCGGCCCCAGCAGGGCTGCAGCCTCGCCATCCTATCCCCATCATCCCCTCCAGATGCCCCCCGCAGCCCCCAGCTGGGGCCTGGCTCCCGGGGAGCAGGTTTAATTAGATCACAATCCTATTAGGGAGCTGCCCGCCCGCCTGCAGCTGGTAATCCCGTTAGGCATCCCCTAAATCCCAGCGCGCCGGGCTCCATCCCCAGGGAATGGCTCGGGGCGGGGGCTGGAGCAGCAGCAGCAGCCCCAGGAGCTGCCCCGCTGCTGGCATCACCCTGGCTGTCACACAGCCCTTGGGGACCTGCGTGGCACCACGTCCCCCCCAGGCAGCCGGGGGGGGGGGGCAATGCATGCAGTGCCCCCTCCCAGTGCCTCGGTGGCACCAGCTGGGATGTCACCACTCCAGGTTGGGGACAGCCACGTGTGGGGTGCCAGGAGGGGCAGCTCCGGGGTGGCAAAAAGGGGGCTGCGCCGCGGGGACCATCAGCAGGCTGCGGCCGCGCGGAGTCCTGGTGCTCCGGGGACAGGGGGACGGCCCCGGTGCCGCCCCCCCTGCCCGAGTCCGCTCCACCGGCGGCATCAGCTGGTGCAGATGCTGTTGATGGAGGCGACGGCGGGGTCGACGAGCCCCAGCTCCTCCTGCTCGTTGACGCAGAGCTGGTACCCGCAGCCCTTGCGGCGGGGCAGCGAGCCCAGGCGCCCGGCGGGCTTGGCGCGGGGCGGCAGCAGGAAGCCGACGCTGCCGGCGATGAGCAGGTGCCAGATGCTGTGGATGTAGAAGTAGTTCTCCTCCGTCTCCACGAAGGCGTAGAGCAGCACAGCGGCCGCCGCGATCAGGGCCCCGGGGCACAGGTAGAAAGCCCAGCGCTTCCAGGTGGGCGGGTAGCAGTGGCGGCGGCGGATGGTGCGAGCCGTCTGCGTGGGGACAGCGGGGCATTGAGGGGGGGGCTGCGGACACCCCGATGGGGCAGCCGTGTCCCCCCTGCCCCCTCAGTCCCTGAGGGACCCCCGGTGGGGACGGGGATGCGCCCCAAGGTCCTTACCCAAGCGATGGCCATGATGCCCAAGGCGAAGAGGCTGGGTCCCAGCAGGTTCCAGAGCCCGTGGCGGTCCATCTGCAGGGCCATGGAGAGCAGCATGGCCCCCAGCAGGTACAGCACCTGTGGGGAGGCAAGGGGGGGGGCGTCAGGCTGGACCCTCACCCACCCGGGGATCCCTCCCCATCCTCGCACTCGCCTGCTTGACCACGGGCTGGAGCCGGGCCATGGCGATGACGGTGACCCAGACGGACATGAGGGAGCCCAGGAAATCGCAGAACTGCAGCACGTCGTAGTCCATGATGCAGAACACCACGATGCCCGGCTGGTCACAGGCGTGGTAAAACTGAGGGTGGGGAGAGATCAAAGGAGGTGAGAGCCGCCCCGCACAGCCCCAGCCCCTCGCCCGCCGCCCACATTCCCCACTCACGGTGGAGAAGAACATGGTGAAGATGTAGACGGCGGCTTCCAGGAGGTAGTGGCTGCGCACGGCGATGGCCACGGGAGGCACGAACATGACGTTGCTGAGGCAGAGCAGCAGCGTGGAGAGGAGCTGGAAGCCGTAGGAGAACGCCTCGGCGTTGTCCGTGCAGCCCCAGCCGTTCCAGCCTGCGGCCGGGAGAGCGCGGCCGTCACCCTGCAGCACCCACGGGGGCCGGGGGCAGCGGGGAAACCCCTTCCAGCACCCTCGGGGGGAGCCAGGCAGGGAGACTACGGGGTTATCTCACCGGCTTTGCACTCGCAGGCGGCGTACAGGTAGTTGTTGGTGCGCAGCAGCTTGCACTGCCCGTAGATGCCGCAGTCGTTGATGCAGGGCGAGAGGTAGGCGCGCAGGTAGACCTCGGCCGTCACGTTGGTGCAGGGCTCGAACCTGCCCCGCGGGGGGACGGGGTCAGCACGCGCCCGCCGTGCCCCTGGAGCAGCTCCCACCCCCGCCATGTCCCCATGCAGCCAGGTCTGCACCCCATGCACAAGGAGCACACGCAGCCCCGTTTGCTCGCACCAACACACCCCCAGGTGTGCCCACGGCACCGCCTGCACCCCCAGGCCCCACGGGGGACACCTGCGTGGCAGGGCTGGGAGCAGAGCCACAGACCTGGAGGGGTCCCACGAGACACCGAGCTGAGCCGGGGTGCGGAGCAGGCACCCCGAGGTGCGCACGAGCCCTTCCCAACCGCCAGCCGTGGCGACCCTCACCCAGCTCCATCCCCGTGCGCCCACCCAGCACCCGCACGGAGGGCTCCTACCCGTGCTCCGTGGCGCAGAGGGAGCGCAGGCTGAGGTACCAGCTGCCCGTCTGCGGGTAGGGGATGCGCAGGCGGCTGAGGCTGGCCGTGGCGTTGACGGAGAGCAGGAAGCCTGCCAGGGACTCTGCCGGCAGGGACAGCAGCCGTGAGGGGAGCCCCTCGTGGGGTACAGAGGGGTGCGGACCCCCCGGCGCACAGCAGGACGGGGGGGGGCTGCCCAGCCTACCCGTCTCGCAGGTGACCGAGGCGTTGTCACCGGAGGCCAGCGGCACCTCGTGGTTCAGGCAGCCGAACACCGTCGCGTTCTCACCACGCAGGGAGCTCTGGCGGCAGAGGGGACACGGCCCTAAGCCAACTGGGGATGTCCCCTGCTGCGACAGCACCCTGACCCGTCCCCCACAACACCCAGCCCACCACCACGCACCCTAACCCACCGCTCCCAGCCCGCAGCCGTGACCCAGGAGCACCCCAAAGCCCGTCCCTCGCCCCGGTGCCCCCGCCCCAGCACCTCACCACGTTGAGCCGCAGCTCCAGGTTGAGCACCCCGCCGCTGTCCAGCACCGGCAGCAGGTTGATGACGAAGACGGCGGGGCGGTCGGGCGGCACCGACACGTTGGGCCCGAAGAAGATGTAGAAGTGGACGGAGAAGGTGTCCAGCTCGTTGCGCAGCGTGGGGCGGACGGGCCAGCAGCGCTCGCCGGCGGCAGAGGCGGGGACGGCGGCCAGCGGGCGCTTGGTGCCGTTGGGGCTGGCGGGAGGGGGGCTGTCCCCCAGCGCCAGCCCGCCCGCCGAGCCGAAGGAGTGGGGCATGTTCATGGAGGCGCTGGAGGGCAGGAAGGGCGGCCGGGACAGGCTGGGGCGGGAGCAGTCTGGGGGGAAGAGGCGTCAGACACGGCACCGCACGGACACCCCCCTGCCTCCCACCACAACTCCCTGCCTGCGTCCTGGTGCCTGACAATGCCACCGAGCATCCCAGTGTCACCGAGCATCCCAGAGCACACCAGCACCTCCCAGAGTGTCCCGAAGCATCCCTGAACCTCCCAGCATCCCAGAGCATCCCTGCACTTCCAAACACCCCAGGTAATCCCAAAGCATCCCAGCATCTCCCAGAGCACCTCTGCACCTCCCAGCATCCCAGTGTCCCAGCATCCCAAAGCACCCCAGTGTCCCAAAGCATCCCTGCACCTCCCAGCACCTCCCAGTGCCCCAAATCATCCCCCTGCCCCCAGGCCCCACAAGCACCCTCCAGCAGCCCCCCAAATCAACGCCGAGGCCGGGTCCCCTCACCCGTGAGCTGCACGATGACCTGGAAGGAGACGGCGCCCGGCGCCCCGGGGTGCCTCTCCACCAGCACGTAGTACCAGTGCTGCCAGAAGGGCAGGTCCAGTGCCAGCTGGCAGGGCGCGTGCTCCCGGCAGTCCAGCGCCGTGGAGTTGTGCAGCGGGGGGGCCTTGGCCCGCACCCGCAGCCACAGGGGGCAGCCCTCGGCCCCCCGGCACCGCAGCACCTCCACCAGCACGCGTGACGTGTAGCTGGGCACGAACACCCTGCGGGGACACCCGTGTCAGCCCCTGCCCCTCGGCGCGCGGAGAGGGGCTTGGGGGAGGCAAGGCAGAGGGATGGGGGGCCCTCGGGGACCCAACCGCCCCCCAAAAAAGGCTGCCCCCTCCTTGGCAGACTCCCGTCGAGCTCACTTGTAGAGGCAGGAGCGGTTGTGGGGGGCCATGCTCTGCTCGGAGGCGTAGCCGGGGTACAGCACGGCGATGTTGACCAGGCGCTGCACGATGAGCTGCGGCTGGAAGAGGTACTGGCACTCCTCGTAGAGACCCTGCGCCAGCCAGGCAGTCAGCACGGGGGCTTGGGGGGTCCCCAGCAGCGAACTGGGGTGCTGCCCGCCCTGGTACACCCCCTCCAGAGACGCCCAGGACCCCTGCCTGGCGGCGTGGTGATCCACGCGGGACACCCGCCCCACGTGCCGCCAGCCCCATAGGCCGGTCCGACCCCGCGTGCCCCAATTCCCACCCCAGCCCAAAGCCCCGCACCTTGACGGAGATCTTCCCCTCATCTTTGGGCAGGTGGGCAGCCAAAAACCAGTCCCCGGGCAGGGGGCTGGTGACGTTGAACACCCCCGTGGTGCGGTTGGGCAGCGTCCAGGTGAGGGTGAGCGCGAAGGAGCCAGGGACGGCCGTGTCCTTGGGGAAGTGCGTGCGCAGCGGGTTGATGACCGAGGGAGCCCCCGAGCGGAAATACCTGCAGGGGGCACGGCGATTAACGGGGTCCAGGTTCGGGGTGGTGGCATGGGGACATGCCGAGGGACACCAGGGGGCAGCGCCCGGCAGCAGGGACACGCTGTGCACTCACACGGTGATGCTACGGTCCGGGCAGTGGTCCCCGAAGGTGCCACCCTGCTCCTTGAAGGTGATGAGGTTCCAGACGGCGATGACCGTGTCCTCGGGGATGTGGAAGTGGAAGAGCTCGATGCTGGCAAAGGAGCGGAACGGGCTGAGCTTGCGCGGCGTGCGGGTGAAGTAGTCGGTCACAAAGAGCCCGTCTGCAGGGGAGACCCGAGGGGCAATCAGTGGGGCTGGGGGGGGGGGGCTCAGCACCCCTCCCGGCCCAGGCCCACCCCACAGGCTCTGAACATGCCCCAAAAGCATCAGTCCAGAGGCAGGAACCCCGCGCTGTGCCATCTGCCTTGTCCCCAGGGCTGGTGGCAGCTGTGCTCCGTGCCCGGCTCAGCAGGGAGGATTGGGGAGCAGCACGCCCCCCACACAGCCCCCCGGCTCTGCCCCGCTCGGCGGGGGAGGAAGGGTGCACAGATGCGTGCACATATGCACACGGGGGTGCTGCCTGCGTGCACGGCGAGGCGGAGGCGTGCACACCCACGCGTGGCTGCGCACAGCTCCGCGGCCGTGCAAGACGCTCCCTGCAGTCCTGCCCAAACATCCAGCACCCCGGGAGATTTCCAGGAGCCTTGGCAGCAGCGGGCAGGCAGATCCCTGGAGCTCCAGACAGGAGCTGTAACTTCACCCCGCCGCTGGGACGCCTGCCCAGCGCCAGCCTGGGAATCCCAGGCCTTATTCCCCAGGGATGCACCGAGGATGGGATGCTGCAAGCTGCCAGCAGAGCGGATGCCAGCAGAGGACGGGGCTGCGAGCAGCCCAAGGGACTCGTCCAGCTGGGAACTGGGAGAGCGGAGAAGAAGGGCTGCTTTGTACAGCCTGTGCCTGGCCGGGGGCGCGCGCGCGTGTGCTCGCGTGCACGTGTGTGTTTGTGCTGCGTGTGTGCAGCCCCAGCAGGCTGAGCCCCGACATGCATCTGCTCCCTCTCCTGGAACAAAGGCAGCTCCCCCTCCCCTTCCCCGGGCACGAAATGCCCGTCTGCGTGCGCGGGTACCCGACCCCAAATCCTCCGCCACGAACCCCCGAGCCTCTCCACGACACCCCCAGGGGACCGGAGCTCCGTGCCAGGGGGGTCCCCGGGGAGAAGAAGACCTCCAGGAGGGGTCCCCGTGCCCAGTCCCCCGGGACGAGGTTGGGGGAGGGGACCGGGGGCCAGGACGGAGCCCCCCAAGCCGGCGGGGCCCCGAGGCCGGATGCGCAGCCCCGGGGCTCAGCACCGCGGACAGCGCCCGCGGCCGGGGCTCAGCACCGGGGACAGCGCCCGCGGCCCCAAAGCGCCCCCGCCGCACACCTCGGGACCCCCTTCCCCTGTATCACCGCCCCACAGCGAGGCACCGCCGTGCCCCGCAGCGCGCTCCCTCCCCACGCAGCCCCGCGGGTGCCCCCGCAGCTCCCCATCCCCGCCGCCCCGCACCGCACGCACGCAGCCCCGCGCCCCCCCGCTCCTCGCGGATCCCGACCCCACCGACCACGACCCCTCGCGTGTCCCACCCCACGGCATCCCCCCGCTCCGTGCCGGCCCTACACGCTGCCCCCGAGATGGGGGGGTTCTCCCCCCCATTCCCCGCCGCGCCCCATTGCGCGGACTCCCCGCAGCGCGCCCCCCGCCCCCGTGCGCGCCCCCGAGACCCCCCGCGCGCCCCACGGCAGGCGGGCGCCGTGCCCCACGCCCCCCCCCTCCGTTCCCCACGCAGCGCAGCCCCGTGCCCACGCACCTCGCACCCCCACAGGATAACCATTCCCCCCCGTAGGATCACCGCACCCCCCGATAGGGTCACCGTGCCCCCTATTATGGGGTCGTGACTCCCACTATAGGGTCGTGCCCCCCATTACCGGGGCGGGCCCCCCCAGTAGGGGGCCCCTGACCCCCCCCGGCCCCGGGGCGCTCACCGGCGGGCGGCGGCAGGAGGAGGACGAGGAGGAGGAGGAAGAGGAGGAGGAGGAGGAGCAGCGGCGGCGGCCGCAGCGGGGGGCGGACGAGGGGGTCCCGGCGCCCCCGCCCCGCGCCGCCCCGCCGCCCCATGCCGCCCCGCCGCCGGCAGACCCGACGCGCGCCCGCGAGAATGACGTCACCCGGCGCGCCACGCCCCGGCCACGCCCTCCCCGAGCGGCCATTGGCTGTGCCGCGCGTCGATCGCCGCCCTCCGCGACTCGAGCGCTGATTGGTGCGGCGGCGGGGGGGCGGGGAGATCCCGGCGGCGCGCGCGCGCGCTCGGGTCGCGTGCGGGGCGGGACGGGGTGGTGCGAACCGGGATCGGGAACGGGATCGGCACGGGGGCTGGGACCGGGACCGGGACCGGGACCGGGACCGGGACCGGGACCGGGGTCGAGTTCGGCTCCGGGGCCGGGAGTCCCCCGAAAAGGGAACCTCTGGGAGCGGGCACTCCCCTACCACCCTCCTCCGGTACCGAGAAGCCCCCCCTGTACCGGCCACCTCCGGTACCGGGCACTCCCCGGACCCCCCCCCCGTTACCTCCCTCTCTCCGTACCGGGTATCTCCGGTACCGGGCACCCCCCCGGTCCGCCCCCCCCCGGTACCCGGCACACCCCCCGGTACCGGGTACCCCCCCCAGCTCCGGTGCCGCCATGGAGTTCCCTGCCGCGCTCTTCCCCTCCTACTTCGGCAGCGGCCCCCCCAGGGACGAGGCCGGCCCTGCGCCAGCTGCCGGCTGGGGGGAGCACGGGCAGGTGCTGGAGGCCGGGACCGGGCAGGTGAGGGGGGACGGGGAACGGGGGGGGGGGGGGGGTGACCGGGGATGGGGTACCGGTGCCGCCCTCACCTCCCCACCTCTGTCCCCGTACAGGTGCAGCCGCTGTTTGTGCCCCGCCGCAGCCGGCAGGGCGAGAGCTGGGAGCCCTGCGAAGCTGCTGCCGTGCCCCTGCTGCCACCCAACGACAGTGAGGACCTGGGGGGGTCTAGGGGGAGCCCCCAGCCCCAGGCACTGAGCCGCATCCTGGCACCTGGGCAGCCGTCCCTGCTGGTGTCCCGTCCCCACGGTGCCAGCCGTGCCCTGCTCTGTCCCCGCAGGCTGCTGGATGCCACCTCTGGTCCCCCAGGACATCCTGTACCGCGGCGTCCTGCGCAGGAAGCTGCGGGCAGGGAGGTCCGGAGCTGCGCTGGACTTCACCAAGCAGGTAGCCCCGAGGAGATGGGGCAGAGCCTGGCGGGGACCATGGCATCCCCACGCATCCTGACCCTGCCTTTCCCTCCCCGCACAGCTAGGCCACTTCTTTGTGGATCACCCAGAGGACGCCTTCGGCTCCCTGGGGCAGCTGCTGCACAAGAACTTCCACCTGGGTGACTCCAAGCTGAGGGTCAGTGCCTTTTTTTTTGGGGGGGGGGCTCCATCAGCTCCCCCCGGTTGCAGCCCTGACCTTCTCATCCCCGCAGAGACACTCTCGGGACACCACCATCCGCATGACAGCCCTGGTGGAGGACCTCAACCGGCTGGAGGCCAGGCGGTGAGTGCTCCCCGGGGACAGGGAACGGGGGGGCTCCTGCGGGACCCCCCCGCTGACGCCGGCTGTCCCCGCAGCGGCTGCCCGCGGCGTCACTTCGTCCCCCGGCTGCGCTGGTTCTCCCACCTGTGCCGCGACTGGCTCTTCGAGGTGCCGCTGGGGCTGCTGGCCGACTGCCTGCACGAGGAGCTGCTGCTGCAGTGGGCCGGGCTGCTCTTCGACGACAGCTCCACCGGGGGGGGCGCTGGCCTGGCTGCCCCCCCAGGAGCCGAGCGGGCGCGTGGGACGCCTGGTCTACCCCGGCGGGATGGCCATGAACCACCTCTGTATCCTTACCTGTGGGGCAGACAGGGGGGTGTCCCCTGGGGAGGTGGGGGGGTTGTGTGGCAGCGCCCTTAGCCGCCCCCCCCCCCAGATTTCCAGGACGTGGTGCTGGAGGAGCAGCCCCGTGCCCGAGGCGCGCCGGCACAGTTTGAGCTCAACGGGCGCATCCGGCAAGTGGGTGCAGCACGAGTGGATGGAGAAGGTGAGCGCGCCCCGGGACCCTCACCCTGGGGTGACAACGTGGGGACCCTGCCCTCTCACCTGCCACCTCCTGTGTGTGTCCCCCAGATTTTGTGGGCGTCCGCTCCGACTATCACTGCGGAGTCTGGAGGGTGCCGGGCAGGGCGGGCGCTGCCCCCAGCCCACTGCAGGTCATCCGCACCGACGTGCCAGCCTCCTGCCTCACTGTCAGGTGGGTGCTGGGGAAACCGAGCTCGTGGGGGGCCCTGCTGCCACCACAGACCCCCCCCCTGTCCCCACGGTGATGCTGTCCCCCTGCCCCACAGCCCTCACCTCCCCGGGGAGCTGGCCGTCTGCACGCAGAGCGGATCCGTCTACCTCTGGAGCGTCGAGACGGGGTGAGATGGGGTGCTGCGGGCTGGACCCCCTGGTTTTGGGGTGCTGGGAGGTGGGGAGACCCCACCACAAGGGATCCTTCTGCTCAACATTTGCGCCCCTTTCTCCCCGCAGGCTGCAGCGGCTCCGCCACGACCCCCAGACCCTGTTTTTCCGGGACCACTCGCCCTGGCGCTGGAGCGACTTCACCGCCCACCCAAGGGTGCTGAGCTGCGCCGACCGCACCGGCATGCAGTGCCTGGATGCCCGGGTGAGCCTGGGACGGGGGTGTGGGGTCAGTGGGGAGGGGGTCCAGCACCCTGGGGTGCTGATGGCACCCTGCTCTGCCGCCACAGGCCCCCTCCAGCTGCCACTTCGACTTCTTCAAGGTGGGCGAGGAAGCCGGGTGCCAGCAGGGCGAGCGCGTGGTGCTGCCCCTGTACCTGGGCAGGGCTCACCCCTGCCAGCACCTCGTCACCACCCAGGTGAGTCCCCCCACAGCTGGGGGGCACGGCCCAGAACACCCCCACACCCCTTTAACACTGCCGATAACGGGCATCAAGGAGGGGAGCCCCGCTGAGCCGTGCCCCCCTCACAGTTCGCCGTGTACCTGATGGACGAGCGCCTGCCGCTGGTGCCCGTGCTGAAGTGGGCGCACATGATGAAGGACCCCCCTCTTTTCGCCCAGGTGGTGCCGGGGGGGCCCGGCAGGAACCATAAGGTGCTGCTGGGCACCTCCCACACCCAGGAGCTGCTGCTGCTGCAGTACACGGGTGAGAAGGCGGCAAGGGGGGGGCATGGGGCTGACCACGGGCACCATGCCCGCCTCCCCGCGCGGTGCCACGGAGGGCAGGCTGATTTTTTGGGGGGGCACCTCCTTTTTCAGGGGGCAGCCGGTCGGCCTGCCAGCTGGTGGGGCCGCCGCAGAGGCTGCACAGCATCGCCGGCTGCCTGCCTCACCTCCCCGCGCAGCTCCCACACCGGCACCACTTGCTCCAGCAGCGCCTCGGTGCGCCCGCCGCCGGTGAGCCTCCCCGGGGGTCCTGGGGCCAAAGAGGGGATGTGGCCACCGGGTGATAACGCCGTGTCTGTCCCCGCAGGGCTGGCCGCTCTGCAGCACCAGCAGGGCGGGCAGGAGGCCCTGGTGGTCTTCCAGCTCTCCGAGGCCGGGGATGTCTTCTACCAGGCGCTGAGGCACGAGGCGGCGCCAGCACCCGCTCACCGCCAGGAGGAAGAGGAGGCGACGGCGGCCCCGGGCTCTTCCCCGCTGTTCGGCAGCGAGGAGGAAGATGAAGAAGAGCAGACCTTCTACCTGTCCAACCTGGAGGTGATAATCAACGACGAGGAGGAGGAGGAGGAGGTGGGCACGCCGGTGGCCACGGAGGAAGCCGAACACCCCGCCGAGCCTCGTGCCAGCCCCCAGCCCCCCCCAGCCGTGCCCAGCCCGGCCGCTGCCCTGCGGTACCGCCGCTGGCTGCGGGCCATGCTGAGGGTTTGGGGGGGCTCCCCGCAGCACGCCTGCCCCCCGGGACCCCCCAGCATCAGCAAGCGGCGCCTCTTCACTCGCAAGGAGCTGGCGGCGCCCGCAGAGCCCAGCACCCTGCACCGCCAGCTGCGGCAGCGGCTGCGCCAGGCCATGCGCCTCGGGGAGCGCATCCAGCGCTGGGACACAGCCCCTGAGCCCCCCGGACCCCCACCACCGCCTCCCCCCGAGCCCGATGCCCTGAGTGCCCGGCTGACGGCGGCCTGGGGGGGCGAGTGGGGGTCCGGGGCAGCGGGCAGCAGCCTGGCACAGAGGCGGCAGGCACTGCGGGAGCGGCGGCGGCGGCAGAAGGCGGCGCGGGCTCACCGCAGCCTCTCAGCCAGCTTCACCTCCTCCATCACCTACCAGTCCGAGCTGTCCGAGCTCAGCGACGCGGGCCCCCCGCGCTCGCCCCCCTCATCCACCCCCCAGGAGGTGCCGGGGGTCTCCCCTCCGGCCGCCCCCTCCCCGCCGGCCCCCGTGGAGCCCATGCTGTCCTCACAGGAGCTGCGCTCCCGGGGGATCCCCAAGGAGCGGCGGCGCACACTGCGGGACTACCTGTCGGTGTGGGCCGAGGGGTCCCAGGACCCCCCCGAGCCCCCCAGCACCCCGGGGACGCCCCTCTGCATCCCCTCCTCCCAGAGCCAGCTCTCCTCCGCCTCGCAGCCCCCCCGCCGCAAGCGCCCCCGCATGGGCTTCTGAGCCAGCAGCAAATAAAGCCCTAATGGCACAGCCCTGGATCTGTATCTTTTTTTGGGGGGGGACACCCACGCGTGACCGTGGTGGGGGTGGAGTGGGGGGACCGCCCACAGCGCCCCCCCCAGAGGGGGGACTGAGCAATGTGCACTGCACGGATCCGGCTGGGTGCCCGCAGCGTGCCACGTCTGGGCGACCCACCCCAGGTCACGCGTGGGTGCAGGGGACGGAGCGCGGGTGCTTTAAGGCGCGGGGGGGGCGTGGCGGAAGCCGGGGGGACGTGGGGGGGCGGGGACGGGGACGTGGGGGGGCGGGGACGCGGACGCGCGCGCCATGGCGGCGGCGGTGCTCGCGCGTGGGTGGGCGCGCGCCTGGGTGGCGGGGGCGCGCCTGGGGCAGGTGGGCACCCGTAGGGTGGGCGCGCGTGGGATAAAGGGGGAGGAAAGGGGGGCGGGGGTGGGGTAAGGGGGGCGGGTGGTGGGTCCTGCTCCCACTTCCTCACCAGTGCAAAGTCCACGAGTGGGCGTGCACATATACACGCACAGCCCCCCCGCAGAGTGGGGACCCACGCAAGTCCCCCACGTCACCAGCTTCCCCCCCCATGCCCGCCCCCTGTTGCCCCCCACGTGTCCATGTTCCCCCCTGCCATGTCCCTGTGTCCCCCTCCCCACGCGTGCCCGGTTGTCACGCCCCCCCCCCCCGTGTGCCCCCAGCGCCCCCACAGCGGGCAGGACGGGGAGGTGGGCAAGGCACAGCGGGCGGCCGCCGGGGCGGGCACGGAGCCCACCATCTTCAGCAGGATCATCGCCCGCACCGTGCCGGCCACCATCCTCTACGAGGACGACAAGGTAAGGGGGCAGCAGGGACACGCGTGGACCCCCCTCCCCCCGTGGGCTGGTTCCCATGGGGGTGCGAGGGTCTCACGGCGCTGCACCCCCTCTCCGCAGTGCCTGGCCTTCCGCGACGTGGCCCCGCAGGCGCCCGTCCACTTCTTGGTGATCCCCAAGCGCCCCATCCCGCGGCTGAGCTGCGTGGAACCCCAGGATGCCCAGGTGAGTGGGGGTTTGGGGACACGAGTGGGGACAGGGGACACGCAGGGCTGAGCCTCCCGCCCCTTCCCTGCAGCTCCTGGGGCACCTGATGGTGGTGGCGGCGCGCATGGCGAAGGCGGAGGGGCTGGAGGACGGATACCGGCTGGGTGAGTCGGGGGGGGGGTCCCCTCCCCTGTGTCACCTCCCCGCTGCCACCCCATGGGTGACACGCCCATGCTGACCCCCATCCCTCTCCTGGCAGTGATCAACGACGGGAAGCACGGCGCCCAGTCCGTCTACCACCTGCACCTTCACGTGCTGGGGGGGCGGCAGATGGGCTGGCCCCCCGGCTGAGCCCCCCGGGTCACCCCCCCAATAAAGCTGCTCGGGTACCTGCAGTGGCTTGCTTGGCTCTGTTTTTTGGGGATGGCCCCAGTGCTCCCGGGGGTTGGTGGAGGCTGTGCTGCCTCTTATCTCAGCCTCCACACGAGCGGGCCTCCACTGTGAGATCCTCCCCATGCACACCACAGAGTGCAAAATGCTGCACTGCACACCTCAGACCCCATGTGCAAGCACCACTCTGCAAAATGTTGTGTTGCACACCCCAGGCCCCCTGTGCATGCACAATGCACGATGCATTGGACACCCCAGCCCCCCCCCCCCCCCCCACATGTATGCACCACTGTGCAAACTCTTGCATTGCACACCCCAGCCCCCCCGTGCATGCACCACTGTGCAAAAAACACCACGCTGCACACCCTCTGTGCAGGCACCACTGTGCACAACACGTTGCATTGCGTGCCTCATGTCCCCCCATGGTGCATGCACCACCGTGCAGGACGCATCACATCGCACACCTCAGAACCTGTGCAACACATTCACAGCACCGTACCCACACGGCGGCACCAGGCCACACGGCCACGTGCCGGGCAGCAGCGGGGCCACGGCCGGGCGTCCGTCGGCTCCCTGCCCCGTGCCTCCTGCTCCGGCCGCTGCTAAATTTAGCGTGGGGCCGGCGCTGGCGCAGCGTGCAGCCCACCTGGCACCGCGGCGCGGCCGCCTGGGCCCCCGCCAGGCGCGCAGGGACCGCAGCCGCCGGGGATAATGTGGGGTCTGTTCGGCTGGGTGTCCCTGCTTGCTGCTGTTGGGGCCCGGCTGGGGGGCTCAGCGGGGCATGGGGGGTCCCTGCTCTCTGCAGAACCCTCGCAGCCATCGCAGGCCCCTGCTCCTGAGCACCCCGTTAGTGGGAGCTCCCCAGAAGCTGCACTGGCCCCTGATAGACGGGGGGGGGGAGGTGTGGAATAAGGAGGGGGGACTACCCCTGCCCCGGGGGGCCCCCCTAAAGCATGCATGCAGGTACATTAGCATTGTGCCCCCCCTCTGTGCCGGGGCGGGCGGGGGGCCCAGGGTTGTTTTCGTTCCCCAGCCAAGGACTATCACAAATGACGCAAGTTTCCCAAAGAGATCAAGAGGGGGGGGGGGGAGGAGGGGGGTGGATGTGTCAGCAACACGCCGCGCCCAGATGTGCTCCAGCTCCCGCTGCCGGGCCCCAAGCACAGGGCTCCCCGCGGGGTGTGAGGGGGCTGCTGCTGCCCCGGAGCAGAGGCATGTCCCCGGGGGGGGGGGGGGGGGAAACCGAGGCTAAGGGCACGGCGCAGGGGCCTCTCTGCTCACCCCCAACCCCAGGCACGTGTGCGTGCCCCCCCGCCGCTCCTCTCCCCGCAGCTGCTCGGCAGATGGGCTCGCAGCAGACGCAGCCCCGGGCCCCTCCGCAGGGCTGCCGGCACGGACGGCCCCCGCTTCCCCGCCCCGACGGCTTGGCCCGGAGCCGAGCTCCCGGGGCGGGACCGTCCCCGCTGGGCCGCGGGGGTGAGACGCGAGGCCGGCCAGGATAAACAGAGGCCCCAGCGCCGGCAGCGCGGTGGCCCGGCCGGCGCACACCGCAAAGCGCTGCAATAACAGCCCGGGGGCCGCCGCCGTCAAAGGGCCCTTCTTCTGCACGGCGCCCGTCGAGGCTAAAGGGGCTGGGCGGGGGGGCGGAGAGCGGGGCTGGCGTCCTGCAGGCTCGGGGGGGGGGGGCAGAACGGGCTCTGCCCTGCCTATCCCGGGCCGCCACCGCCCGCCCCGAGGCGCGCAGCGGGCGCAGGGCGCACCCCGGCCGCCCCCTCTGGGCTCCGGCACCGCACGTGGACGGAGCGCGCGCGCGCGCCGCTGGCCACGCCCCCAACCACGCCTCCTTTACCCCATCGGCCACGCCCCCTTGCCCATCTCCCGCCGCTTTGCCCCACTCTGTCCCCGCCCCCCGAGGCTCTCCGCCAATGGGAGGCGCCCCGGCGCTCGGCTCCGCCAATCAGCTGGCGAGGATGGCGTCTGCCGTCCCCATGGAGACGGAGCGGGGCGCGGGAGGGGAGCCCCCGGCGCCGGCCATGGAGCCCGGAGCGCGGCGGGGGACGGAGACCCCCCGGGGGTGGGCACCGGGGGGGGCAGCGGGGAGGGGGCCCGGGGGTGCTGGGGTGGGACCGGGGGGGTGTTGGAGGGGGGTCCCCGGGTCTTGGGGGCAGCTGGGGCTAGGGTCACCAAGGAGGCAGGGGTCACCGAGGGGGCACTGGGGGATGTGACCCCGCTGTCTGTCCCGTCTCTCCGTCTGTCCCCATGCGCAGGGTGGCTCTGACTGGCTGCGTGCCCCCAGGGCATGGGGGGGACCCTGGGGATGTGCCCCCTCCATGCACGGTGAGGATCCAGGGGGACGTGCTGCTGCCCATGGTGGCCCCGTGCCATGGGGAAACGGCCAAGGAGCCCCCCAGGGTGGTGGTGGATGGGGGCGAGGAGCACCAGGAGATGCTGGAGATGGACAAGGAGCACCAGGAGGAGCTGGTGGCCACGGCTGAGGAGGTCCCGAAGGTGTTGGCCATGGCCAAGGAGCCCACAGAGGTGTTGGCCCCGATGCCCGTGGAGGAGCCAAGGCAGGTCGTGCCCCGTGGGAGCTGCTTGATCCACAACTGGCAGGAGGAGGTAACCCCTCAGAGCGGCCTGGGGGGGCTGCAAGGTCCCCTGGTCTTCATAGGTGTGGCAGGGGACAGCGTGTGCTTAGGTGGGGTCAACACACCTGGGGGGCTCGGGGAGGGGTTGGTGCCAACCAGGGGAGGTGCTGGTGCCACACCGTGTCCCCAGAGAGCCACCAACCACCTGGACCGCGTGCTGGTGCCGGAGATGGGCAGCGAGGGCTTTGTCCACCGGCACGGCCACCGCGGGCTGCTGACCCGCCAGCCACCAGACCAGCCGCCCCCCAGCACCACCACCAAGCACGCCTTCCGCCCACCCCACAGTGTCCCCATGCTGGCAAGAGGTGAGGCTGGGGGTCCCCACCCCAAAAAACAACGGGGGAGCGAGGTGCCTAGGGGCTCACAGCGGTGCTGAGGGTGCTGCCTCCCCGCAGGGCAGCGGGAGGCCACGCTGGAGCTGATGCTGTACCAGAAGTACAGGTGAGCCTGCCCCTCCCTGTCCCCAAGGGTGGTCCCTGTGCCTGGGGACCCCAAAATTGGGCAGTGGGGGGGTCCTGCAGGCAGGAGCTGCTAGAGGAGGCCTGCCCACCGCGTGCGCCCATGGAGCGGCTCTCCACCACGCACCGGGATTTCCAGGCGGGGGGCTTCCAGCCCACGCCGCTGCCCAGCACCCAGGTACCCACCCCACACCTCGCACCCCACGACGGGGCTCTGAGCACGCCGCCCCCCTCCCCGGCTGACACAGGGGCTCCCCTTTTCCACCGCAGCCCCACAACTACCACACGGAGCAGCCCCGCAGCTTCTGGCTGGAGCAAGCCCGCAGCATACCTGTGAGCACCCGCAACCTGCCCTGCCCCCGGGGACAGCACCCCCTGCTCACGGGGGGTCCCCACATCCCTCCCCTCCAGGGCGTCACCTGCATCCGCACCGGGGACAGCCCCTTTCGGAGGAACGCCGCCTTCTCTACCCCCATCACCGAGTACCTGCAGCAGCCCCTGCCCCACGTCACCGAAAGCTACGGGGTCTGGCCGAGCAAGTAATAAAGAGCAGGCGGTGTCCCTGCGCTGCCACCCAACCCCGTCCCTGCGACCCTGTGCACCTTGGCTGTCCTCGGGGCAGGCTGTGGGACCCCGACAACCAACCCCTGCTGGAAGCCACCACCACGTCCCCAGGGATGTGTCCTCTCCCCGTGCCCGCGGTGGGTGACACATGTCCCCGTCCCCATCCCCAGCAGGGCTCTGGGCACAGCCAGCACCAAGCTCGGAGCCCCCAAAGCAGACAGCGGTGCTGGGGGCAGTTTGTATTTCAACAAAATAGTCTGCGCGGACGCCTATATTTACACCTGGGGAGGGGGTATTTACAGGACCCGGGGGGGGAGGGCTATGTACAGGGGAAAGGGGGGGGCACAGGTGGGAGCAGCAGGGTCTGAACCTGCCCCGCTCCCTTTGCCCCCCCCCCGGGGAGGGGGTGACACGGGTGCAACAAGAGGCTGAGTACTGGAAAGAGAAGGCAAAGTGCCCTGCGGGGCAGCCAGGCCCCAGGGGAAGGCTCAGAGCCCGCCGAGCCGAGGGGTTTTTGGGGGGCTGAGGAGGGGGATCGGGACCACGAGAGGCTTTGGGGAGGGGGGTGTTGGGGGTCAAGGCCGGTCCCCCCGCTCCGTGGGGCAGCGGGAGGCTCGGGAAGGCTTTGCTGGTGCTGATGGGGGGGGGACAGGCAGTGCCGTGGCCGCTGCACGCCGCACGCCCAAACCTGCTCCGGTGCGCCCCAGGGGCACGGGGGGTTGGGGGCTGCGCCGGGCTCAGACGACTTTGGGGTCTTTCCTCTCGCCCAGCAGCCAGTAGGTCCGCATCTTCCCCTTGCCCTGGGGGTGGAAGGCAGTGGTCAGACCCCCCCATGGACCCCAGCCCCCCCGGGGGGGGGGGGGGGCTTTGGGGGTGTCTGGCACCCGGCACCCTCACCTTCATCTCCACGTCTCCGCGCAGCTCCAGCTCGAAGCAGCCAAACTCATCCAGGACTTCTTTGGTGGTGGAGGAGACGTGGATCTTCAGGGCTGGGGGCGCAAGGTGGGGGGACAATAAGGATGTGGCCGGTGCTGGCAGCAGGATGGGACCCACGGGGCTCATCCCCGAGGCCGGGCACTGCCGTCCCCGTGGCTCACCCTGCCCGTTGGACTCCATGCGGGACGCCGTGTTCACCGTGTCCCCGAAGAGGCAGTACCGCGGCATCTTCAGCCCCACCACTCCTGCGCACACGGGGCCTGGGGAGGGGACAGGGGACACGCTCAGGCCGGGACGGGGGGCACGGGGGGCACGCAGGCAGCATCCACCAGGCTCACCGGTGTGGATGCCGATGCGCAGGCGCAGCTGGTCGTTGGGCCGGTGGCGGATCTTGAAGGTTTTGACGGCCTCCAGCAGGGCCAGCGCCATGCGGACGATCTCGTGGGCGTGCAGCTTGCCGTTGCGCACCGGCAGCCCCGACACCACCATGTAGGCGTCCCCGATGGTCTCCACCTGCACGGCACCGGGGACATGGGGGGCTCGGCTCGCCCTCGCTGCCTCCTCCTCGCCCCCTTCCCCGCGCCCCTCACCTTGTACACGTCGAAGTTGTCGATGATGGCGTCGAAGCACGTGTAGAGGTCGTTCAGCAGCGTCACAACCTGCGAGGAGCAGGGATTTGGCCCCAGCCCCAGCGATGGCGCTGGTGGTGGTGATGGGACACACACACACGCAAACCCCCCTGCCCGCCCCCAGCCGTGCTGCCCACCTGCATGGGGGTGCTCTCGGCCGACAGCGCGGTGAAGCCCACGATGTCGCTGAAGTAGATGGTGACGCTGTCGAAAGCCTCGGCTCGCACCGTCTCCCCGCGCTTCAGCTGCTCCGCCACGGAGCTGCCGGGGGAAAAGGGGACAGTGGGTGCCGGGGGGACACCAACACGACGGGTGCCCCCTCCCCAAAATCCCACAGCCCATCGTCCCCGCTCCCCCTTGCCAACAGCGGCATGGGGAGCTGGCGGGCACCCCGGCCCCGCGGCAGCCCCCAGCCCCATCTCGCCCCCGCTCACTGGGGCAGGATCTGGTACAGCAGGTTCTCCGCCTTGCGCTTCTCCTCCAGGTAGGCTTGCGTGCGCTCCTCCACCAGCTTCTCCAGGTTGTTGGCGTACTGCTCCATGCGCGACAGCAGGTTGTCCAGGATGCTGGTGCTGCCCTCCCTGCAGGGACACGGACGCCGGCGGTGGGGACACACACACACACACCCCGTGGGACCCCCCGCCCGCCCCAGGCTTTGCCCGCAGCACCCACTTGTTGAATCTGCGGATGAAGATCTTGATCTGCCCGAAGTCGGGGCGCTCGGCTGGCTCCTGCACCCAGCAGCGCTCCATCAGCACCGCCAGCTCCTCGCTGTGCACCCCGATGTCGATGGAGGGGCGGAAGAACGGCTTCTGGCTGTTGCGCACCTTCTGCACGATCTCTGCCCGGGGAGCAAGGGATGATGGCCATGAATCCCCCCAAAAATCCACCCCACCCCATAACCTGCCCTGGCCCCCCAAACCTTTGGGGCTCAGGTCCATGCCCTCGATGTAGAAGGGGCCGTTGCGCAGGGCGATCTCCTGCACGATGATGCCGAAGCTGTAGACGTCAGCTTTCTGCATGCCCTGCGGGGGCAGACGGCCCTTCTGCAGCAGCTCCGGGGCCGTCCACAGCTTCTCTGGGGGGACACGGCCACGGGACGGTGAGACAGGGCCACCCCATGTCCCCACCACCCGTGTCCCTGTCCCCTGCGGCGGGCGCTCACTGGCGTAGAGGGCGTGCGTGTCCTCGCCGTCGCAGGGCGATCGGAAGCTGGCCAGCCCGTAGTCGGTGATCTTCAGCACGAAGCGGCTGTCCACCACGCAGTTGGAGGACTTGAGGCTGCCGTGGTGCCCGATGATGCTGTTGTGCAGGAAGGCCATTCCCTGGGGCGGACAGACAGACGGACGCGGTGAGGTTGGCAGCCTTCCCTCCCCAGCATCCCCCCGTCCCAGCCGTGCGCCCGGCGCGGGTACCTTGACGATGTCGTTGATGAGCGAGTAGCGAAACATCCAGTCCAGGTTGATGCTCTCGTTCTCCAGGATGTCCTGGGGGAGGGAGCACGCCAAGCGCCGGGACGGTGGCACCGGCACCACCCTCACAGGGTCCCCACGGCCACCCCATCCCCGAAATCGGAGCCCCCCCTTCCCCAGCTCACCCGACCCCCCCATGTCCACCCCGCTCGCCCCCCTTACCTGCAGGCTGCCCCGGGGGCAGTACTCGGTGACGATGCAGATGTTGGGGGGGTCGATGCACGCCCCGATGAAGCGCGTCAGGTGGTTGAACTGGATGTCCCGCATCTGGGGGGGGGACAGGCAGCGTCTGGTGCCCCTGCTCCCCAGTGTGCCAC
>NW_023305608.1:0-9141 GCF_011077185.1 Oxyura jamaicensis
TCTGAGCAAGGGGATCCAGCTCTCCGGGAGCAGATGGGGAGGGGTGGTTTTTGGGGTCCAGCTGGAGGGGCGGGGGGGGGGGGGGGGGGGTGACCCCCTGGCGCTGGGGACTCATGGGGCAGGATCCGGGGATGGAGGAGGGTGTGATGGAGAAGCGTGGGTGGCCCAGTGGCAAGAAGAGTCACGGGGTGCATGGAGAACAGCTGGTGTAAAAGGAGAAGGGGGTTTGGGGTGGACGGGCAGGGGGACAGGGCCCCTGACATCTTGCTGTGTCCCCCAGCGAGGGCAGCGAGAAGGAGCCGCTGGCCGTGGTGGGCTCCCCGTACTGGATGGCGCCCGAGGTGCTGCGAGGGGAGATCTACAACGAGAAGGTGATGCTGCGCGGGGCTGGCTTCACGGTTTGCAGCCCTGGGGACAGCTGGGCACGTGGAGGGGCACGGAGGGATGAGAACGGGTGTCCTTGGGGTGCCGAGGTGGCAGGGATCTGGTGCCACTCTGCAAGGAGGGCTCACAAAAGCGGGGACACATTGCCTCGGGCTGCAGGACCCCCCGTGACTCCCCTCTCTCTGCAGGCTGATGTGTTCGCCTACGGCATCATCCTGTGCGAGACCATCGCTCGTGTCCCCGCAGACCCTGACTACCTGCCCCGCACCGAGGTGACTCGCTGGGAGCGAGGGTGACACGTGGTGGGACCGGGGCTGGGGACACGTCACCAAACGAGGGGGACCAACATGTGCAGAGCGAAGCTCCCTGCCCGTGGCAGAGGCTATGTGGAGCTGCCCCACATCTCGGGGTGGGGGTACCACATCCCCAAAATCTCCTGGCAGCAAGAGGGATGCTCTCAGCCCGTAGCCTGTCCTCGGGGCCCAGGCTGAAGGATGGGTGCCGTCAGACAGGGAACAAGAGGGATCTGAGCCCCAGCACCCTGCAGCCTTTCCCGGCCTGGGTGACCCCAGGGTCCCCCCTTCCTTTACGCAGCCAGGGCGTGTTACCCCACAGCACCTGGCCTCACTCCTCCCCATCTCCCCCGTGCAGGATTTTGGCCTGGACGTCACCGCCTTCCGCACCATGGTGGGAATCGACTGCCCGGCCGCCTTCCTCCAGCTGGCTTTCCACTGCTGCAGCGTGAGTCCCTGCCGTGGGGATGCCCAAATTCCAGCATCCCATCGGGGATCCCCTTCCCTGCCCGCTGGAGCCGCTTCCATGCGGTGCACCCTGAGGGTAATGGGGGGGGGCTCAGACCTCACCGGGGACCCATCCTGCCCACAGATGGAGCCAACCTCCCGCCCCTCGTTCCTGGAAATCACACAGTGCCTGGAAGGCGTCCTGCAGCACCAGCTGGGCGTGGAGGGCGCCGGGGCCACCCTCTTCAGCATCAGGGATACCCTGCCCGCGCCCGGCACGGCGCCCGCGCTCAACGGTACGTGGGTGTCCTGGGGGTGGGGGGTGCCCCTTTTACCACTGCACCAGCTACTGGGGAGCAGGCTGGGGCAGGAGGAGGTCTGCAGGATGCAGCCCCGCTCCTCACCACCCGAGCTGCTCCCTGCTTTGCCCCATGGTGCCAAGGGGGCACCCGGGGCGCCGGTGACCCCCTCGTCCTGCACCCCTGCCCAGGGGTAGCCGGGAGGGCGTCCAGCCATGCCAAGCAGTCGCCCCTGCGCGAGCTGGGGACGCAGCACCTGCAGCCGGACCAGCGCCTGTCCCGCAGTCAGTCCGACGTGTTCCCCCCAAAATCGCCCACCCCACCGCGGCCGCCCGAGCCCTGCGTCGGGGCCAGGACCAAGGAGACGCCGGCACGCGTCAACCCCTTCTCCCAGCGCGAGGACCTGAAGGGGGGCAAGATCAAGCTCTTCGACACACCCAGCAAGTCGGTCATCTCGCTCACCTTTGACCTGCCCCCCCCCCGGCCCCTCTGCAACTCGACACCCCCGTGACGCCCGACCCGGCCGTGGAGGTGCAGTGTGACTTCTCGGCACCCGCCGCGGCCCCCCGCAAGTGCCACTCGCTGCCAGCCTCCCCCGAGCTGCCCCGCCGTGGGGGCCTGGAGCTGGGCATGGGATCCCCAGCCCGGCCCCCCAGCCCGAAGCGGGGCCAGGAGGATGCTGGAGAGCTGGGAAACGGGGTCTGTGCCTCCTCCCCCAGCCCCGCAGCAGAGGAGCGGATGGACTGCGGCTCCGACAGCCCCGAGCCGCCACGGGTCCCCACTCTGGCACCCGCCACCAGCAACTTCATCCGCACGGCATCCTCGGGAGCCCAGCCCTGGCACCCGGAGCCGAGGGCGCCCAACGGGCTGCTCTTCAACAACAACCACGTGGTGGTCAGCAAGCCGCTGTCCTGGGGCAGCGGGCTGGAGCGAGGCTTCTCCGAGCTCAGCATCCCCTGCGCTGCCGCGGCGCTGGAGCGGACGGAGCGCGCGGCCATGCTGCCCGGGCACGGCCCCAGCACCGTGCTGGAGCAGGATGAGGTGCTGCCCTGCCCCGGCTGCTGCTTGGGGCCTTTCAGCTTCAGCTTTGCCTCCGTTTGCCACCGGCCCGCGCCCAGCCCTCCCCGCTACCAGAACCTCAACTGCGAGGCCAAGAGTCTCCTGTGCCACGACCGTGGCCGCCTCCAGAAAGCCCCGGGGCCGATGCTGGCGGAGCCCAGCCTGAAGCTGCCGGAGGCGCAGTCCTAGTGCTGGGGACCGTGGCTGCGGCCAGGGGCTCCTGGGACACCCCCAGCACATGGGGTGTCTCTGGGAGCCTGGGGTGTTGTGTCCCCTTCCCCAAGTCTGTCCTCGCGCTCGCCCGGTGCCTGGTGGCCGCGACGGTACTGCTGAGGTGCCCGTCCTGCTGGGATCGGCCTCGGGGGGCTGTGGGGAGCCCCGAGGTGGGCTGGGTCCTTGCGGGGGTCCCGGTGGGGCTGGGCTGAAGTGCAATAACACCGCTGCCCCGGGCAGCAGGGCTGGTTCCCCGCAGGGCTCAAGCTGTGGCTGTGCCCCCCCCCCCATCCCCCCGTCCCCAAGGGCTCGCCCCTCGGTGGGCTCTCACAGCCCCCAGAGAAGGGGGGTGAGCAGATTTTGGGGGGGTGGGAGGGGGCAGAGCGGCTGTGTGTGTATGTGTGTGTTGGAGGGAGTCTGGGGATTTTTGGGGTGTCCATGCTGCCTCCCCACGAGGGTGGGTAGCATTCCTGGTCCCCCACACAGCAGAGGCACCATGGTGTGCAGAAGGGCGATGCCAGAGGGGTGCAGTGTGCGGGTGGGGGGTGCCGGCGCTTGGCGCTGAGCCCCCTGGCACACGGGGCCCCCTCCTGCCCCGCCACCACATCAATGTCGGGGGGACATATCCGTGTCACCTCCCCACAGCGGAGGGCAGCCTGCGCCCCCCAGCACCGTGGGGCCAGGAGGACACGGGGGGGATGCCCGGCAAGGGTGGGAGCCGGCTTTCCTCCCTCCCGCACAATGCACTGGTGAATGCAGAACTCTTGTGTTTTTTTTTTATTATTATTAATAATAACAATAATTGCTAGTAATATATACCCAGCTTATTTAAAGTGTTCAATAAAAACTGAATGTCCCAGCGAGCCGGGCTGCCGCTTGTGTCTCTGGGGTGCGCTGAGCGGGGTGGGGAGCCCAGACCCCGAAGGTGACAGGGACGTGGTCTGGCCGTGTCCCTTGGGGACTGTGAGGCGGCACTGGTTCTGTGCCCCCAAAGTGGCCGCCTCAACTGGGGCAGCTCTGGTGAAATTCCAGTTTCTGGTCTGGGATCGTTGGGTTGGTGCCCTGGAGCCTGTTTCGGGGTGGTAAAGGCAGAGGCAGTCAGCAGACAAGCTCTTTATTTGCCACAAAGTGGGTTCAGCCAGTGGACAAGACAGGGGAGTGACACGTGCGCCTCCAAAACCCGCCTGTAACAGCCCCGTGCTCTTCAAACAGAGTGATTTACATACCAATTAATTGGCTATAAATGGCACGCACGGCCCAATAATAAACCGAGAGCATCTTTGCCTGGTTGAACATGACTTCCTCTGCTCTTGCCAGGCTGAACGTAAATCAGGGCCGCATTGCACGTGTAGCAGCTATTTAAATCCCCGGTGACTTGTCTCGTGTCCATCCAGGGCGAGCGCTGGCGCGGTTTTGCTATCGGAACGGTGCGATCCTAAAGGTCACTGCTCTACTCCCTAATTAGCAGGAAAAATCCTAAATGCCAGCATTGGTGATGGCTCCATCCTTGGGCTCCGAGGCTGCCTGAAAGCTGCGGCTCTCCTAAAAGCCTAAAAGTGGGGTGGGCACCGTGGCGGAGGCGGGTGCCGCCGTGCTATCCCCTGCTCCAGCCTCAGGGCTGGGGCTACTGCGCGGCGGCGGCGCTGGCCATGGGGGCTCGCTCGTGGGGGGCATGGGGCTGGCGTTTGGGGACGTAGCACCTCGTTTGGGGTCAGGCAGGGCTCTGCAGCATGGGAGGGGGCTGATGCGCGTGGGGCAGGCTCCGTCGCGGGGTGCAGCAGGGCTGAAGCAGAGGGGTGCGGGTTCTGCGAGGGAAGGCAGAGGGGGACGTGCTCAGTAGCCGTCTCCCAGGGACGGGTTTTTCCCCCTGTTTTTCCCCCTTCGCCTCCCCTCCTTGCACACCCCGGGGATGGGCAGACCTGTGCTGAGCTCACCATGGCCAGCAGCCACCACCCATCACCCGAAAGGGGAGCTCGGCCCCGCCGCCTTCTCGCAGATCCAGAGGTGCAGGTCATCCGGAGCCTCGCACGGAGCCGGCTTGATGTTCCCGCGGCTGATCACGGCACAGGACCCGTTCAGCTTCGACTGCCATGGCCTGGATGGACAAACACCACGCTGGGGCTGCCGCAGCCCCATCCGGCCCCCGCTGAGCCTGCCGATGGCCGGCACCAGCAGCATTTTGGGGAAAAGCCCGGTGCTCCCCGAGGATGCGAGGGGCAGGGGCCAGGCACCCGGCCAGACGGAGCCGTTCCTCCCCACCGCTTTCAGACACCGCAGGAGGAAGCGGTGGTGAGACGCACGTGGCGGGGAGGAGCCCCGGACCCCCAGGGGTGGGAAGCTCTGATTTCCCCTCGAGGATGACCGGGGAGGTGAGTGGGAGATAGGGGTGGTGCTCAAACGCTTTGTCTCGAGATCCCAAGTAAAGCCTGCGGTTCCTTTTGTCCCTTCCCGCTGCCTCCTGCTCGCATGAGCCCCCCTGGGGCTCGGCTTCCCCTCTGCATGGGCTCCCAGCACCTCAGCACACGGCTGGGTACCGGTGTGAGTTAACCTGCTTCCCAAGGCCTTGCTGCAGGAGAAGGGGTCCG
Organism: Oxyura jamaicensis; assembly: GCF_011077185.1. Taxonomy (NCBI): domain Eukaryota; kingdom Metazoa; phylum Chordata; class Aves; order Anseriformes; family Anatidae; genus Oxyura; species Oxyura jamaicensis. The sequence continues at coordinate 5,281 of NW_023305608.1, forward strand.
TGCAGGGGGTGTTGGCCCGGCCATGGGTACCTTTCGTAAAGCGAGCCGTCCACCCAGAACCAGGCGTCCGTGATGCCGTCGCTGTCCGGATCCCCTTCCTCCAGCCAGTCGTAGTCGTACCAGGGGAGGCTGGTCTTCTGCAGCCCGATCCAGTACACGGTGTCCGCGTTCTTCAGGAAGCTCTGGGGAAGGAGCAAAAGGGTCTTTTTGTGCCTTTTCCACGGTGTTTGGAGGCTGGGAGTCCTTTCTCTCCCCACCAAAGCTGACCAGCCCTGGTGCCCCGCTCCGACCCCGTGCCATCCAATGCCCCTGGGGTGTCCCAGCCCTCGGCTACCACTCCGTACCGGCACGGTCCAGCGACTCCAGGACTTGGTGATCAGTAGCTGGGCGTATTTATTCTCACACTCCGCTCTGCTGTCATCCCACGTCTTCTTCTCCGACGAGACGAAGAGGCACTTCCCGCGGTACAGCAGCCAGCCCGAGGGGCAGCAGTCTGGGGATGGCGGCACCGCTCAGGCGCCTGCCAGCCTGCAGATACTGGGGGGGGGGGGGGGGCGCACCCCCCAAACTCCAGCATCCATTCCTCGATGCTGCAGCCACCCAGAGGTGTTGGGAGTGCTCCACCACCATACCTATAGCCGTGCAGGAGCGCAGCAGGGTCACGGTGCTCTCGCTGGCGTTGAGCCGGCCCTGCACGCCCTGCAGCTCCCTCTCAGCGCTGGCCAGGGCCCCCGAGACGCGCGCCAGCTCGGCCTCCTGCCTGCCCAGCTCCAGCAGGCTGCTGTTGCCCTCTCGCCACGCTCGCTGCAGCTCCGCGCGCGCCTGCGCCAGCTCCCGGCGCGCCTGCTCCAGGCTCTGCTCCCACGCCCGCGCCTCCTGCGAGAAGCGGCCGCGCTCGGCCGCCTGCTCCAGGGACGTGTCCCGCAGCTCACGGGTCGCCTGCCAGTCTGGGGACGAGGCGGGGGGAGATGGGACGCGGGGATGGGACAGCCCGGGTGTGGGGTGTCAGGGCTGGGAGGTGTCCCCAGTGGGCGGGCAGGGATGGGGGAGGCAGGGAAGTGTGGAGCAGGTAGGGGAGGGCAGGGCAGGGTGGGATGGGAGGGAGTGGGGCAGGGGCAGGAGAGGGAAAGGAGAACATGAAGATGGTTGAGGGAGATGCCCAGAATTTGAGAGGGACATTGGCCTCCTTGGGCATACAGTGCAGAGGGACCCGCAGACACATACACGGTCTGATATCTGCCTGGGGCTCCCACCCCAGCCCATCTCCCCTGTCCCCATGCCTCGCTACCAGCCCGTCCCCACTCACAGCAGGCCCCCAGGACCACGGCAGCCACCAGCAGCAGCAGGCAGGTGACCAGCAGCCCCGCAGAGACGCAGTGCCGCCGGGAGCAGCGCCCTGCAAGACACGAGGGGCCGCCAGCATCACCCACCGCCACCGCCCGCCTCCCCGGGCCAGCCCCGCGGTGGCGGCAGGGTGGCACAGGCGGCACGGCGTGGGCGCCTCATCTCTCCAAGGGGAGATGGGGAGCAGCCTGTAGCACCACCCCCTGCCCACACCAGGGCCGTCCTGGGTGCCCCGTCCCTGTCTGGGCACTCACCTGGGCTTTGCAGGGTCCCTTCCCCAGCCGGCTCCGCAGGTGCTGGCCCCGATGCCATGTTCTCGTAGGGGCTCTCGGCCTCATCCATGCCAAGGGCTGCGGGAGGAAGGCAGGGGGCATGGAGACGATGGAGCTGGGCACGGCACGGGGCAATGTGAGGGTCCTGCAGCTCTCACCTGCCTCCAGCGCCTGGCTGGCTGTGCCGCGGCCCCCCGGCCCCTTGGCAAAGCGCAGGTCGGCGTAGAGCACGCTCTGTGCCATGCGGGCAGGTCCTGGGCAAGTCCGGATCCCTGCTGGCTCCCACTTGGCTCTGTGGGGTGTCTGTCGGGTGTCCCCGCTGCCCGGCAGTTGCCTGTCTCGGGGTGCAAAGGAGAAGTGAGGCCGGCGCTCTCAGAAGCAGAAGTTGGCTGCGAGCTGTGGCAGATGGGACCAGCGAGGCACGGCCGCGGGGACCGGCCCCCTCCCCGTGGCCCCAGCACCGCCAGCACGTCCCCTCCCACGCCCTGAGAGCCGTCACGGTCCCCTGGGTGCATGGCGGTGTGTGGCTGAGCCCTGGGGCTCAGCGGGGTGAGGGACACCCAAATCCCCTGAGCAGGACCGGGGGAAGGCAGCGCACCCCCAGGCAGGGGTCTGAGCGTCACAGGGGTGGGAGTGCTCACCCTGATGGCACCTGAAGGGGGTCCCAGGGGGCACCTTGAGCTCCTGCACCTTGTTGCATCCCAGGGGCTCCTGGGGAGAGCTGGGACCCTGGTGTCCCTACAGCCATCCCCAGGACATTTGCAATGGGCATCTGTGCCAGGACATTTGTGCCAGCTCCCCCCGGCCCATCCAGCACGGCCACTTGCTCTCCTGTTCCCACCAGCCCATTTCTCCGTGTCCCAGCCCTGAAGGGTCACGGTGCAATGCCCCCGTTGCTGTCCCTGTGTCCCCAGCCCATGGGGCACTTGTTCCCAGTGCTCCTTGGCAAATCCCACCAGGAGCGTTGTGTCCTCCTGGCCACCACGTGCCCCGCAGGACGTGCTCCGTCTCCTTGCTGAAGACTGGGGGGAAGCTGCTGCGGCTTTATCTCTGCAGACTCCTCCTTGGCCCCTCTGAAGCTGGCTGTGACACTCGGCATTCCCTGAGGAGAGGCCTCTGAGGTACGGAGAGATGGATGTCAGGACAGAGGAGGAGCAAGGGGAGGCTCTCCCCCAGCCCCAGGGATTTGGGCTCACCTCTGCTCTGCCCGTGCCCCCAGAAACCGCTGCCCGAGAGCTGCCGTGCACCCAGGGGACTGTGACGGCTCTCGGGGCGTGGGAGGGGACGTGCTGGCGGTGCTGGTGCCATGGCAGGGGGACGGACCCGGCGGCCGTGCCTCGCTGGTCCCATCTGCCACAGCTCGCAGCCAACTTCTGCTTCTGAGAGCGCCGGCCTCACTTCTCCTTTGTGGCAGCAGAGGACGGAGCTGCCGCGGGTGCCGCATGGCGCACAGCGTGCTCTACGCCGACCTGCGCTTCACCAAGGGGCTGTGGGGCCACAGCACAGCCAGCGGGGCGCTGGGGGCAGGTGGGACCCGTGGGACCCCCGCGTTTCCCCATGCCGGACCCCTGCCCACTGCTCTCTGCCTTCCTCCCACAGCCCCCGGCATGGACGAGGCCGACAGCCCCTACGAGAACGTGGCACCGGGGCCAGCGCCCACGGGGACGGCTGGGGAAGGGACCCGGCACAGCCCAGGTGAGCGATGCACGGGGATGGGGGTCTCGGGGGGCACTGGTTCCCCTCCACTCCCCGGCACCGTGGGTGATGCCGCGGCTGCTTGTGTCTTGCAGGGCGCTGCTCCTGGCGGCGCTGCATCCCCGTGGGGCTGCTGGCAGCCAGTGTGCTGCTGCTGGTGGCCCTGGTGGCCCTGGGGACCTGCTGTGAGTGGGGATGGGGACGGTGGGGGCGGGGGCTCCGGGCAGGGGCTGGGGGATGGGGGGAGCCTGGGGATGGGGACCCAGGGGCTCCTCGCTGGGTGCCCCGCAAAGTGCCTGGCTGCAACAGCTTCCCAGTGCCTGCATCTGCTTCCCAGTGCCTTCCCAGTGCCTTCCCAGTGCCTTCCCATCTCCCTCCCGTTCCATCCCTTCCCACGGATTCCCTTCCCTTCCATCACTCCCCATCACTTCCCAGTGCCCCCCTTTGCCTCCCAGTGATTCCCACTGCCTCCCAGTTGCACTCCCATTGCTTCCCCCTGCCCCCCTGTTGCCTCCCATTGACTTTGGATGGACTTCCCAGCACCTCCCAG
>NW_023305609.1:0-9140 GCF_011077185.1 Oxyura jamaicensis
TCTGAGCAAGGGGATCCAGCTCTCCGGGAGCAGATGGGGAGGGGTGGATTTTGGGGTCCAGCTGGAAGGGCAGGGGTGGGGGCGGTGGGGTGACCCCCTGGCGCTGGGGACTCATGGGGCAGGATCCGGGGATGGAGGAGGGTGTGATGGAGAAGCGTGGGTGGCCCAGTGGCAAGAAGAGTCACGGGGTGCATGGAGAACAGCTGGTGTAAAAGGAGAAGGGGGTTTGGGGTGGACGGGCAGGGGGACAGGGCCCCTGACATCTTGCTGTGTCCCCCAGCGAGGGCAGCGAGAAGGAGCCGCTGGCCGTGGTGGGCTCCCCGTACTGGATGGCGCCCGAGGTGCTGCGAGGGGAGATCTACAACGAGAAGGTGATGCTGCGCGGGGCTGGCTTCACGGTTTGCAGCCCTGGGGACAGCTGGGCACGTGGAGGGGCACGGAGGGATGAGAACGGGTGTCCTTGGGGTGCCGAGGTGGCAGGGATCTGGTGCCACTCTGCAAGGAGGGCTCACAAAAGCGGGGACACATTGCCTCGGGCTGCAGGACCCCCCGTGACTCCCCTCTCTCTGCAGGCTGATGTGTTCGCCTACGGCATCATCCTGTGCGAGACCATCGCTCGTGTCCCCGCAGACCCTGACTACCTGCCCCGCACCGAGGTGACTCGCTGGGAGCGAGGGTGACACGTGGTGGGACCGGGGCTGGGGACACGTCACCAAACGAGGGGGACCAACATGTGCAGAGCGAAGCTCCCTGCCCGTGGCAGAGGCTATGTGGAGCTGCCCCACATCTCGGGGTGGGGGTACCACATCCCCAAAATCTCCTGGCAGCAAGAGGGATGCTCTCAGCCCGTAGCCTGTCCTCGGGGCCCAGGCTGAAGGATGGGTGCCGTCAGACAGGGAACAAGAGGGATCTGAGCCCCAGCACCCTGCAGCCTTTCCCGGCCTGGGTGACCCCAGGGTCCCCCCTTCCTTTACGCAGCCAGGGCGTGTTACCCCACAGCACCTGGCCTCACTCCTCCCCATCTCCCCCGTGCAGGATTTTGGCCTGGACGTCACCGCCTTCCGCACCATGGTGGGAATCGACTGCCCGGCCGCCTTCCTCCAGCTGGCTTTCCACTGCTGCAGCGTGAGTCCCTGCCGTGGGGATGCCCAAATTCCAGCATCCCATCGGGGATCCCCTTCCCTGCCCGCTGGAGCCGCTTCCATGCGGTGCACCCTGAGGGTAATGGGGGGGGGGCTCAGACCTCACCGGGGACCCATCCTGCCCACAGATGGAGCCAACCTCCCGCCCCTCGTTCCTGGAAATCACACAGTGCCTGGAAGGCGTCCTGCAGCACCAGCTGGGCGTGGAGGGCGCCGGGGCCACCCTCTTCAGCATCAGGGATACCCTGCCCGCGCCCGGCACGGCGCCCGCGCTCAACGGTACGTGGGTGTCCTGGGGGTGGGGGGTGCCCCTTTTACCACTGCACCAGCTACTGGGGAGCAGGCTGGGGCAGGAGGAGGTCTGCAGGATGCAGCCCCGCTCCTCACCACCCGAGCTGCTCCCTGCTTTGCCCCATGGTGCCAAGGGGGCACCCGGGGCGCCGGTGACCCCCTCGTCCTGCACCCCTGCCCAGGGGTAGCCGGGAGGGCGTCCAGCCATGCCAAGCAGTCGCCCCTGCGCGAGCTGGGGACGCAGCACCTGCAGCCGGACCAGCGCCTGTCCCGCAGTCAGTCCGACGTGTTCCCCCCAAAATCGCCCACCCCACCGCGGCCGCCCGAGCCCTGCGTCGGGGCCAGGACCAAGGAGACGCCGGCACGCGTCAACCCCTTCTCCCAGCGCGAGGACCTGAAGGGGGGCAAGATCAAGCTCTTCGACACACCCAGCAAGTCGGTCATCTCGCTCACCTTTGACCTGCCCCCCCCGGCCCCTCTGCAACTCGACACCCCCGTGACGCCCGACCCGGCCGTGGAGGTGCAGTGTGACTTCTCGGCACCCGCCGCGGCCCCCCGCAAGTGCCACTCGCTGCCAGCCTCCCCCGAGCTGCCCCGCCGTGGGGGCCTGGAGCTGGGCATGGGATCCCCAGCCCGGCCCCCCAGCCCGAAGCGGGGCCAGGAGGATGCTGGAGAGCTGGGAAACGGGGTCTGTGCCTCCTCCCCCAGCCCCGCAGCAGAGGAGCGGATGGACTGCGGCTCCGACAGCCCCGAGCCGCCACGGGTCCCCACTCTGGCACCCGCCACCAGCAACTTCATCCGCACGGCATCCTCGGGAGCCCAGCCCTGGCACCCGGAGCCGAGGGCGCCCAACGGGCTGCTCTTCAACAACAACCACGTGGTGGTCAGCAAGCCGCTGTCCTGGGGCAGCGGGCTGGAGCGAGGCTTCTCCGAGCTCAGCATCCCCTGCGCTGCCGCGGCGCTGGAGCGGACGGAGCGCGCGGCCATGCTGCCCGGGCACGGCCCCAGCACCGTGCTGGAGCAGGATGAGGTGCTGCCCTGCCCCGGCTGCTGCTTGGGGCCTTTCAGCTTCAGCTTTGCCTCCGTTTGCCACCGGCCCGCGCCCAGCCCTCCCCGCTACCAGAACCTCAACTGCGAGGCCAAGAGTCTCCTGTGCCACGACCGTGGCCGCCTCCAGAAAGCCCCGGGGCCGATGCTGGCGGAGCCCAGCCTGAAGCTGCCGGAGGCGCAGTCCTAGTGCTGGGGACCGTGGCTGCGGCCAGGGGCTCCTGGGACACCCCCAGCACATGGGGTGTCTCTGGGAGCCTGGGGTGTTGTGTCCCCTTCCCCAAGTCTGTCCTCGCGCTCGCCCGGTGCCTGGTGGCCGCGACGGTACTGCTGAGGTGCCCGTCCTGCTGGGATCGGCCTCGGGGGGCTGTGGGGAGCCCCGAGGTGGGCTGGGTCCTTGCGGGGGTCCCGGTGGGGCTGGGCTGAAGTGCAATAACACCGCTGCCCCGGGCAGCAGGGCTGGTTCCCCGCAGGGCTCAAGCTGTGGCTGTGCCCCCCCCCCCATCCCCCCGTCCCCAAGGGCTCGCCCCTCGGTGGGCTCTCACAGCCCCCAGAGAAGGGGGGTGAGCAGATTTTGGGGGGGTGGGAGGGGGCAGAGCGGCTGTGTGTGTATGTGTGTGTTGGAGGGAGTCTGGGGATTTTTGGGGTGTCCATGCTGCCTCCCCACGAGGGTGGGTAGCATTCCTGGTCCCCCACACAGCAGAGGCACCATGGTGTGCAGAAGGGCGATGCCAGAGGGGTGCAGTGTGCGGGTGGGGGGTGCCGGCGCTTGGCGCTGAGCCCCCTGGCACACGGGGCCCCCTCCTGCCCCGCCACCACATCAATGTCGGGGGGACATATCCGTGTCACCTCCCCACAGCGGAGGGCAGCCTGCGCCCCCCAGCACCGTGGGGCCAGGAGGACACGGGGGGGATGCCCGGCAAGGGTGGGAGCCGGCTTTCCTCCCTCCCGCACAATGCACTGGTGAATGCAGAACTCTTGTGTTTTTTTTTTATTATTATTAATAATAACAATAATTGCTAGTAATATATACCCAGCTTATTTAAAGTGTTCAATAAAAACTGAATGTCCCAGCGAGCCGGGCTGCCGCTTGTGTCTCTGGGGTGCGCTGAGCGGGGTGGGGAGCCCAGACCCCGAAGGTGACAGGGACGTGGTCTGGCCGTGTCCCTTGGGGACTGTGAGGCGGCACTGGTTCTGTGCCCCCAAAGTGGCCGCCTCAACTGGGGCAGCTCTGGTGAAATTCCAGTTTCTGGTCTGGGATCGTTGGGTTGGTGCCCTGGAGCCTGTTTCGGGGTGGTAAAGGCAGAGGCAGTCAGCAGACAAGCTCTTTATTTGCCACAAAGTGGGTTCAGCCAGTGGACAAGACAGGGGAGTGACACGTGCGCCTCCAAAACCCGCCTGTAACAGCCCCGTGCTCTTCAAACAGAGTGATTTACATACCAATTAATTGGCTATAAATGGCACGCACGGCCCAATAATAAACCGAGAGCATCTTTGCCTGGTTGAACATGACTTCCTCTGCTCTTGCCAGGCTGAACGTAAATCAGGGCCGCATTGCACGTGTAGCAGCTATTTAAATCCCCGGTGACTTGTCTCGTGTCCATCCAGGGCGAGCGCTGGCGCGGTTTTGCTATCGGAACGGTGCGATCCTAAAGGTCACTGCTCTACTCCCTAATTAGCAGGAAAAATCCTAAATGCCAGCATTGGTGATGGCTCCATCCTTGGGCTCCGAGGCTGCCTGAAAGCTGCGGCTCTCCTAAAAGCCTAAAAGTGGGGTGGGCACCGTGGCGGAGGCGGGTGCCGCCGTGCTATCCCCTGCTCCAGCCTCAGGGCTGGGGCTACTGCGCGGCGGCGGCGCTGGCCATGGGGGCTCGCTCGTGGGGGGCATGGGGCTGGCGTTTGGGGACGTAGCACCTCGTTTGGGGTCAGGCAGGGCTCTGCAGCATGGGAGGGGGCTGATGCGCGTGGGGCAGGCTCCGTCGCGGGGTGCAGCAGGGCTGAAGCAGAGGGGTGCGGGTTCTGCGAGGGAAGGCAGAGGGGGACGTGCTCAGTAGCCGTCTCCCAGGGACGGGTTTTTCCCCCTGTTTTTCCCCCTTCGCCTCCCCTCCTTGCACACCCCGGGGATGGGCAGACCTGTGCTGAGCTCACCATGGCCAGCAGCCACCACCCATCACCCGAAAGGGGAGCTCGGCCCCGCCGCCTTCTCGCAGATCCAGAGGTGCAGGTCATCCGGAGCCTCGCACGGAGCCGGCTTGATGTTCCCGCGGCTGATCACGGCACAGGACCCGTTCAGCTTCGACTGCCATGGCCTGGATGGACAAACACCACGCTGGGGCTGCCGCAGCCCCATCCGGCCCCCGCTGAGCCTGCCGATGGCCGGCACCAGCAGCATTTTGGGGAAAAGCCCGGTGCTCCCCGAGGATGCGAGGGGCAGGGGCCAGGCACCCGGCCAGACGGAGCCGTTCCTCCCCACCGCTTTCAGACACCGCAGGAGGAAGCGGTGGTGAGACGCACGTGGCGGGGAGGAGCCCCGGACCCCCAGGGGTGGGAAGCTCTGATTTCCCCTCGAGGATGACCGGGGAGGTGAGTGGGAGATAGGGGTGGTGCTCAAACGCTTTGTCTCGAGATCCCAAGTAAAGCCTGCGGTTCCTTTTGTCCCTTCCCGCTGCCTCCTGCTCGCATGAGCCCCCCTGGGGCTCGGCTTCCCCTCTGCATGGGCTCCCAGCACCTCAGCACACGGCTGGGTACCGGTGTGAGTTAACCTGCTTCCCAAGGCCTTGCTGCAGGAGAAGGGGTCCGTGCAGGGGGTGTTGGCCCGGCCATGGGTACCTTTCGTAAAGCGAGCCGTCCACCCAGAACCAGGCGTCCGTGATGCCGTCGCTGTCCGGATCCCCTTCCTCCAGCCAGTCGTAGTCGTACCAGGGGAGGCTGGTCTTCTGCAGCCCGATCCAGTACACGGTGTCCGCGTTCTTCAGGAAGCTCTGGGGAAGGAGCAAAAGGGTCTTTTTGTGCCTTTTCCACGGTGTTTGGAGGCTGGGAGTCCTTTCTCTCCCCACCAAAGCTGACCAGCCCTGGTGCCCCGCTCCGACCCCGTGCCATCCAATGCCCCTGGGGTGTCCCAGCCCTCGGCTACCACTCCGTACCGGCACGGTCCAGCGACTCCAGGACTTGGTGATCAGTAGCTGGGCGTATTTATTCTCACACTCCGCTCTGCTGTCATCCCACGTCTTCTTCTCCGACGAGACGAAGAGGCACTTCCCGCGGTACAGCAGCCAGCCCGAGGGGCAGCAGTCTGGGGATGGCGGCACCGCTCAGGCGCCTGCCAGCCTGCAGATACTGGGGGGGGGGGGGGGGCGCACCCCCCAAACTCCAGCATCCATTCCTCGATGCTGCAGCCACCCAGAGGTGTTGGGAGTGCTCCACCACCATACCTATAGCCGTGCAGGAGCGCAGCAGGGTCACGGTGCTCTCGCTGGCGTTGAGCCGGCCCTGCACGCCCTGCAGCTCCCTCTCAGCGCTGGCCAGGGCCCCCGAGACGCGCGCCAGCTCGGCCTCCTGCCTGCCCAGCTCCAGCAGGCTGCTGTTGCCCTCTCGCCACGCTCGCTGCAGCTCCGCGCGCGCCTGCGCCAGCTCCCGGCGCGCCTGCTCCAGGCTCTGCTCCCACGCCCGCGCCTCCTGCGAGAAGCGGCCGCGCTCGGCCGCCTGCTCCAGGGACGTGTCCCGCAGCTCACGGGTCGCCTGCCAGTCTGGGGACGAGGCGGGGGGAGATGGGACGCGGGGATGGGACAGCCCGGGTGTGGGGTGTCAGGGCTGGGAGGTGTCCCCAGTGGGCGGGCAGGGATGGGGGAGGCAGGGAAGTGTGGAGCAGGTAGGGGAGGGCAGGGCAGGGTGGGATGGGAGGGAGTGGGGCAGGGGCAGGAGAGGGAAAGGAGAACATGAAGATGGTTGAGGGAGATGCCCAGAATTTGAGAGGGACATTGGCCTCCTTGGGCATACAGTGCAGAGGGACCCGCAGACACATACACGGTCTGATATCTGCCTGGGGCTCCCACCCCAGCCCATCTCCCCTGTCCCCATGCCTCGCTACCAGCCCGTCCCCACTCACAGCAGGCCCCCAGGACCACGGCAGCCACCAGCAGCAGCAGGCAGGTGACCAGCAGCCCCGCAGAGACGCAGTGCCGCCGGGAGCAGCGCCCTGCAAGACACGAGGGGCCGCCAGCATCACCCACCGCCACCGCCCGCCTCCCCGGGCCAGCCCCGCGGTGGCGGCAGGGTGGCACAGGCGGCACGGCGTGGGCGCCTCATCTCTCCAAGGGGAGATGGGGAGCAGCCTGTAGCACCACCCCCTGCCCACACCAGGGCCGTCCTGGGTGCCCCGTCCCTGTCTGGGCACTCACCTGGGCTTTGCAGGGTCCCTTCCCCAGCCGGCTCCGCAGGTGCTGGCCCCGATGCCATGTTCTCGTAGGGGCTCTCGGCCTCATCCATGCCAAGGGCTGCGGGAGGAAGGCAGGGGGCATGGAGACGATGGAGCTGGGCACGGCACGGGGCAATGTGAGGGTCCTGCAGCTCTCACCTGCCTCCAGCGCCTGGCTGGCTGTGCCGCGGCCCCCCGGCCCCTTGGCAAAGCGCAGGTCGGCGTAGAGCACGCTCTGTGCCATGCGGGCAGGTCCTGGGCAAGTCCGGATCCCTGCTGGCTCCCACTTGGCTCTGTGGGGTGTCTGTCGGGTGTCCCCGCTGCCCGGCAGTTGCCTGTCTCGGGGTGCAAAGGAGAAGTGAGGCCGGCGCTCTCAGAAGCAGAAGTTGGCTGCGAGCTGTGGCAGATGGGACCAGCGAGGCACGGCCGCGGGGACCGGCCCCCTCCCCGTGGCCCCAGCACCGCCAGCACGTCCCCTCCCACGCCCTGAGAGCCGTCACGGTCCCCTGGGTGCATGGCGGTGTGTGGCTGAGCCCTGGGGCTCAGCGGGGTGAGGGACACCCAAATCCCCTGAGCAGGACCGGGGGAAGGCAGCGCACCCCCAGGCAGGGGTCTGAGCGTCACAGGGGTGGGAGTGCTCACCCTGATGGCACCTGAAGGGGGTCCCAGGGGGCACCTTGAGCTCCTGCACCTTGTTGCATCCCAGGGGCTCCTGGGGAGAGCTGGGACCCTGGTGTCCCTACAGCCATCCCCAGGACATTTGCAATGGGCATCTGTGCCAGGACATTTGTGCCAGCTCCCCCCGGCCCATCCAGCACGGCCACTTGCTCTCCTGTTCCCACCAGCCCATTTCTCCGTGTCCCAGCCCTGAAGGGTCACGGTGCAATGCCCCCGTTGCTGTCCCTGTGTCCCCAGCCCATGGGGCACTTGTTCCCAGTGCTCCTTGGCAAATCCCACCAGGAGCGTTGTGTCCTCCTGGCCACCACGTGCCCCGCAGGACGTGCTCCGTCTCCTTGCTGAAGACTGGGGGGAAGCTGCTGCGGCTTTATCTCTGCAGACTCCTCCTTGGCCCCTCTGAAGCTGGCTGTGACACTCGGCATTCCCTGAGGAGAGGCCTCTGAGGTACGGAGAGATGGATGTCAGGACAGAGGAGGAGCAAGGGGAGGCTCTCCCCCAGCCCCAGGGATTTGGGCTCACCTCTGCTCTGCCCGTGCCCCCAGAAACCGCTGCCCGAGAGCTGCCGTGCACCCAGGGGACTGTGACGGCTCTCGGGGCGTGGGAGGGGACGTGCTGGCGGTGCTGGTGCCATGGCAGGGGGACGGACCCGGCGGCCGTGCCTCGCTGGTCCCATCTGCCACAGCTCGCAGCCAACTTCTGCTTCTGAGAGCGCCGGCCTCACTTCTCCTTTGTGGCAGCAGAGGACGGAGCTGCCGCGGGTGCCGCATGGCGCACAGCGTGCTCTACGCCGACCTGCGCTTCACCAAGGGGCTGTGGGGCCACAGCACAGCCAGCGGGGCGCTGGGGGCAGGTGGGACCCGTGGGACCCCCGCGTTTCCCCATGCCGGACCCCTGCCCACTGCTCTCTGCCTTCCTCCCACAGCCCCCGGCATGGACGAGGCCGACAGCCCCTACGAGAACGTGGCACCGGGGCCAGCGCCCACGGGGACGGCTGGGGAAGGGACCCGGCACAGCCCAGGTGAGCGATGCACGGGGATGGGGGTCTCGGGGGGCACTGGTTCCCCTCCACTCCCCGGCACCGTGGGTGATGCCGCGGCTGCTTGTGTCTTGCAGGGCGCTGCTCCTGGCGGCGCTGCATCCCCGTGGGGCTGCTGGCAGCCAGTGTGCTGCTGCTGGTGGCCCTGGTGGCCCTGGGGACCTGCTGTGAGTGGGGATGGGGACGGTGGGGGCGGGGGCTCCGGGCAGGGGCTGGGGGATGGGGGGAGCCTGGGGATGGGGACCCAGGGGCTCCTCGCTGGGTGCCCCGCAAAGTGCCTGGCTGCAACAGCTTCCCAGTGCCTGCATCTGCTTCCCAGTGCCTTCCCAGTGCCTTCCCAGTGCCTTCCCATCTCCCTCCCGTTCCATCCCTTCCCACGGATTCCCTTCCCTTCCATCACTCCCCATCACTTCCCAGTGCCCCCCTTTGCCTCCCAGTGATTCCCACTGCCTCCCAGTTGCACTCCCATTGCTTCCCCCTGCCCCCCTGTTGCCTCCCATTGACTTTGGATGGACTTCCCAGCACCTCCCAG
>NW_023305610.1:0-2330 GCF_011077185.1 Oxyura jamaicensis
ACCTCCTGCCCTCCTGCTGCACTCCCCTGGGGGCTGCAGGGCTGCTTTTCATTCCTCACTCTCCCATTTGCTGTGGTGCAGCAGTTTTTTTTTTCCATCTCTTCGACCTGCTTTCCCAGAGCAGCATCTCACACTCAGCTCTGTCCAGCAGCAGGTCCCTTTTGGAGCAGCTGGCGCTGGCTCTGCTGTGACATTGGGCAGCTGCTGGGCTCCGCTGGGCTCTGCTCACAGAAGCCACCCTGTTACCAAACCCTTGCTATGTGAACCTAATATGGAAGAAGAATAGTTTGTTCTTTTATTGCTGTATGAGCTGTCTGTTTAGGGTGCAGAAAGGCTCAGCATTGTTACAGATGCTGGTAGGCTTAAAAAAACCTGTATGGAGCATGAAGATCTGCATCAACAATACATCTCAAAGTATGGCTGTATTTTTGCACTTAATGTTGATTCATGATTTCCAAACTCGTGTCCAACTTTGCAACTTGCCTGCCAAAATAATAATCATGACTTAAAAGTATGGCAGTCCACTAAGTACCGTACTGCAGTATGAAAACTGTAAATTTTTAGCATCTTGTAGCTGATACAGGTTATATAATACAATGAAAAAGCTAGCTTAGCCTGCATCCTCAGTTTCCAGGTAGATGTTTAAATCGCAAACAACACCATTGCATGTTCTTTTAATTAGCACCCTAGTAAGCAAATCACAGGTAGTGTTGCACAGGTAGAGAATTAAATTGGAAGCAGGCTAAAAATTCAGTCTGAGTTTGTTCTGCTTTATGTTGCAATGGGATAGATCTAGGTAGGAAGTGAGTATATTAGTAGTGATTCTAATCTTAGCTTTAATTAACTGTTATTTTTCTAAATATTTTGTGAGCAGTGGAAGAAGATGTGTTTTAATACTTTTTAAAAGCAAAATTCACATAAATAAGTTGTTGAATGTTGAAATATTTTTCTGAGCTTTCCAGTTATTTCCATTATCACATTGGCAAAGGTAGTTTGATCCTAAATAAATCCATCTACAATTAACGATGAATCAATTCTGAATGAGCCATTCTGGTTGTCTGAAATCTTATTTGAGCAACATGATTTTTTTTCTTTCATGAGCTTGTGTGATTCTGATCTGAAAGTATTAAAGAAAAAAAAACATAGAACATGTGCATATCCAAACCTATTAAATTAAGTATTACAAGTATTATATGCTTTAAATTTACTGTAATGAATTAGATGGATTATTGAATTCTAGATGTGCTTCAATGTATGGGGATTTGACCTATGATGAAGAGCTGCTTCTGAAAAAGGAGTGAGCTTCATTCTAATGTGTTACCTATTTCCCTAAACTATTTGATTTTGGCACAGCTGAATAACAAAAGATTTTAAAAGGGAGAAGAATGCAGTTTTTCCATACAAACTGTATGCATTTGTTGTAGAGTTTGATAGTGCTTCTTGTATGCTTTATTTGAAATTCAGCCCAGCCTCCAATAAAAGCAAATTAGTTATGTCCTGCATCTCAGATTTAGCTTTGCCACAGCTGCAGAAATAGTTCTGAAGGCTTGTGGTTAGAGTAACAGATGCATGGATTTGGATGATCAGGGTGTGATATAAAAATGTCAGAGTACATTTTCATTTACTCTAAATCTCAATATATGATGCTATCTCAGTAAGACCATACTATGTTACATATATATATCTGAATTATACTTGGTGCTGTCCTGATTCCAGAGAACTCTATGGTCATAGTATGTAGGAAAAACATGTTCAAATTGTGGCTTCTTCGTGTTACCATATTGTGAGTAAATAAGCAATAGAGTATGCATGTGACATATTAACTTGAGGTGGGTTAACCTTGGCTGGTCACCTTGGCTGGTCACCAAGAAGGGGGAGAAAATACCTTGTGTGTTGAGATAAGGACAGGCAGATTGTTCGCTAATTACTCTCATGGGCAAAACAGACTAAACTTGGGAAAGATTAATTGAATTTATTGTCAATTAATAACAGAGTAGCATAGTGAGAAATAAAAACAAACTAAAAACACCTTCTCCCCAGCCTCTCCTTCCCAGGCTCACCATCACTCCCGACTTGACCTCTGCTCTGCTTCCCCCCCTGCCCAAGCAGTTCAGGGGAACGGGGGCTGCAGTCAGTCCCTGACTCTTCATCTCCACCATTCCCTCATGGTCACTCCCTGCCCCTGCTCCCCATGGGGTCCCTCCCACGGGATGCTGTCCTTCCCAACCTGAGCCTGCGGGGGCTGCCCACAGGCAGCAGCTCTCCAGGAACTGCTCCCACATGGCTCCGTACCACGGGCTCCATCCATCCCCCAGGAGCAAACTGCTCCA
>NW_023305611.1:0-1318 GCF_011077185.1 Oxyura jamaicensis
ATATCTCTCTATAGATTTATAAATATTAAAAAACTATAATGTTAAAATATATATATATTTTTTTCCCATATAAATTCAGTTTCCATTAAGGATGGGAAAACAATCCCTCTAAGGAGCATCGGTAAAGTGCTGTAATTGTTTTCACAGTCTGGTAAAAAACAAGTGTTAATTAGCAGACTGGAAGAAATTCAGAGGAATTCTAACCTTACCAAGTTGGTTTTGTATGTGAGGTATCTTTCTTGATATGTCTAAACTATCATCAATACCAATGCTGAAATGGGATCCTTATCAATTCACCACCAAGCAATTTTGTGCAGATATGCAATTCCCAAGCTGGAACAAAGGAAGACATCACTAAAAAAGTACACAGGTCCAGCAGACAACTTGAGGGCAGCTTCTGGTCTCTGCAGTTTGAGAAAGTCCTTTCACTCAGTTCCTCCTAAGGAACCAAATCCAGGATGAATTCTGCTCATCTCCAGAGGCTTCACTCCTAGATCAGTTTGAAAGGGGAAAGAAAAGAGAGAGAGGACAAGTGCTTGCTTAATTAGACGGCCATTGGAACAGACTAGGAGTTCTCAATTCCCCAGCTGCTTTGGTACATGAATTTGATGAAGAATGACACTGACTCAAACACTGCCTTTTGCTTAGCACTGGAAGCACTCAAGAAACACCTCATGACAACTGAGGAAATCACATCCACTTACTAGGTCAGACTTAGGGAGACACTCAATACCAGCTACACTCCTCCCATTCTAGAGCTTTTCTTCACATCTAGGATACCCATGCCAAGATTCACCCCACCTAACTCAACTTCAGCTCAAGACTTGAGCTTCAGAATCCACTCACGCTCAAATTTGATTACTCTCAGCAGCAAGATCTTAGCTGAGCTTAGCTGCTCTCTGGAAGCATCCCTCTGCGTCTCCCTGAAGGGAACGGAACATACAACTAATGCTGATTCCACTCCTGACTAAACATCCTCCTTCAATGCCCCATGTGGGATGTGATGGCTTTTCACCTTTGGCTTTTTTTATACAAAAAAAAAAAAATATGTTAACAAAATTAAAATTCTGGAATAAAATAATTTCTTCATTCTAAGAGTACAGTAAGTCACGATGCTTTGTTTTATATATTCAAATAAGTTACTAGCATTATCCTGTGCGTGTTAAGTTCTCTTCTGCTTTAGTTTTCGCATCCACTCATACTCACACCTCTCCATTAGTGCTAATCAAGCCATGTTATGCCATTACTTATCCATTTCCATTTTCCACTCCTTCTCTTCAGCTTTTTCTTTACAGCACAGCTGGCAGACAGCACCACT
>NW_023305612.1:0-1317 GCF_011077185.1 Oxyura jamaicensis
ATATCTCTCTATAGATTTATAAATATTAAAAAACTATAATGTTAAAAAAAAAATCTATTTTTTTCTAATATAAATTCAGTTTCCATTAAGGATGGGAAAACAATCCCTCTAAGGAGCATCGGTAAAGTTCTGTAATTGTTTTCACAGTCTGGTAAAAAACAAGTGTTAATTAGCAGACTGGAAGAAATTCAGAGAAATTCTAACCTTACCAAGTTGTTTTTGTATGTGAGGTATCTTTCTTGATATGTCTAAACTATCATCAATACTAATGCTGAAATGGGATCCTTATCAATTCACCGCCAAGCAATATTGTGCAGATATGCAATTCCCAAGCTGGAACAAAGGAAGACATCACTAAAAAAGTATACAGGTCCAGCAGACAACTTGAGGGCAGCTTCTGGTCTCTGCAGTTTGAGAAAGTCCTTTCACTCAGTTCCTCCTAAGTAACCAAATCCAGGATGAATTCTGCTCATCTCCAGAGGCTTCACTCCTAGATCAGTTTGAAAGGGGAAAGAAAAGAGAGAGAGGACAAGTACTTGGTTAATTAGACGGCCCTTGGAAAAGACTAGGAGTTCGCAATTCCCCAGCTGCTTTGGTACATGAATTTGATGAAGAATGACACTGACTCAAACACTGCCTTTTGGGTAGCACTGGAAGCACTCAAGAAACACCTCATGACAACTGAGGAAATCACATCCACTTACTAGTTCAGACTTAGGGAGATACTCAATACCAGCTACACTCCTCCCATTCTGGAGCTTTTCTTCACATCTAGGATACCCATGCCAAGATTCATCCGACCTAACTCAACTTCAGCTGAAGACTTGAGCTTAAGAATCCACTCACGCTCAAATTCGATTACTCTCAGCAGCAAGATCTTAGCTGAGCTTAGCTGTTCTCTGGAAGCATCCCTCTGCGTCTCCCTGAAGGGAACGGAACATACAACTAATGCTGATTCCACTCCTGACTAAACATCCTCCTTCAATGCCCCATGTGGGATGTGATGGCTTTTCACCTTTGGCTTTTTTTTATACAAAAAAAAAATTATGTTAACAAAATTAAAATTCTGGAATAAAATAATTTCTTCATTCTAAGAGTACAGTAAGTCATGATGCTTTGTTTTATATATTCACATAAGTAACTAACATTATCCTGTGCGTGTTCAGTTCTCTTCTGCTTTAGTTTTCACATCCACTCATACTCACACCTCTCCATTAGTGCTAATAAAGCCATGTTATGCCATTACTTATCCATTTCCATTTTCCACTCATTCTCTTCAGCTTTTTCTTTACAGCACAGCTGGCAGACAGCACCACT
>NW_023305613.1:0-8195 GCF_011077185.1 Oxyura jamaicensis
TGCTGCTGTGTGCCTGGAGCACCTCCTGCCCTCCTGCTGCACTGACCATGGCACCTGCATGGCTGGTTCTCACTCCTTGTTCTCCCAGATGCTTTGGAACAGCAGTTTCTTTTCCACTTTCTTCAATCTGCTCTCCCAGAGGCCCACCCAGCGTTGCTCCCTGGCTCACTTCAGACTAGCAGCAGGTCCCTTTTGGAGCTGACTGGAGCTGGCTCTGCTCTGACATGGGGCATATTCTGGGTTCTGCAAACAGAGGCCACCCCTGCGGCCCCCTGCTACTAAAACCTTGCCATGTAAATCCAATATACCTGGGAAGTGCTGCAAACTGTTGAACAGTCTACATTTCCTTCCTTTGATGTTGAGTGTGGGCATAGAGGTCCAGAATCTCAAAAGCTTTCATGGCATGGTTTCTGGTTGGGTCACATGAGTAGAGAACTAGTCAGGCTTAGCCTCTTTAGCCAAGACATCTGAGAGAGGATGGGATACAGGTCTACAAAACTATTATTAGCATGAAAAGGACGTAACTTTGTCTTTCACCATCTTGTCCAGCATATGAGCAGAAGGGCATCAAATAAACATTGAGAGTTCAAAAGAAAATAAAAGGAGTTGTCCATTTATTCGGTGTGTATTTAAGCTAAGGATCTCTTTGACATCATTTACCGAGTATATCAGGAACATGTTTGAGTTTAAAGTTACCTGTTCAGCACCATGGGGATATAGAGATCCATTGGAACTTGTTAAAAATTCACTCCAGCTCCCCCTTTCATACCCCGCCCCCCCCCCGCCCCCCCCCCCCCCCCAAACAAAAAAACCAAACAAAACAAAAAAAAGATTAAAATCTTCTATCAGAGAAAGTCTCTGAGCTGCAAGGGGTGACAGATTGAGATAAAATGAGGGGCATGGGACTTGAGAGAAATGCTTATCCTACTCTTTGTGAGGCATCCATTTCAGTGTTCACACTAGGTGGACCTTTTGTGACACTTAGTGCCATGCTTCTTATATATGCAAAGCACATAGAAGCAGCTACATCTACGGTAAATCTGGCAATGTGCTGTTAACCCTGCTTCCCACAGAAGGCATAAAGGATAAATATAGTCTGGTCCTAATAGTACTAATTACAGTACTGTTGCTCATTGAAATGGAGAGGGGGGAGGGGAGTGGGACATGATGACATCTCCCTCAGATGTCACTAAATTGATCTGAATTTTAATAGTTACCATTATTACATGATGTTCTGATGTAGCTCATTCTACAAGTTAATTAATAATTTCCCCACTCATTTAATGAGCATTTCTACCAACTGAGGCAATGATACAGTGTATTATATAATTTTGACCAATTTTTTATAGAACTTAGGGTTTAGCATTCCTTAAAATACAAAGTTGTTGTCCAGAATAATTTAAGAATGTGTTAACTAAAAATTAGAAGACAGAACAGTGCTTATAACCTGTCTGTAGAATTTTTTGCAACAAGAAAGGTTCTCTTGCTTCAGTTATTTTTTATTTTGAATAGCATTGTCACAAGGTGAATAGCATTTCTTAGCAATTATATTCAAATAAAATCAAAAACCACTCTGCTAACAAAGGGAGGAGTAGTCAGGCTTGAAGGTAACCCAAGCACTGGAAATTGCTGATACATTTCTATTGGTGTATTGTTTACTTATTGATACCTTTTCCCAAGGAAAGTGGATCAAACTGGATTTATAAACAACAGGAACTCTGTGTCACTAAAAAAATATATATCTACAGAACATCATAGTTATATTCTTCATACTCAGGTGAGGTCAGAGGATTGTTTTTGCATCTCATTTGATCAAGTTCAGAAATATTACCTCAAGTTAATTTCAATTTTTCAAATACTAGGAAGTGGTTCCAAGAAAAAAAAATCACTCAAAATTTATAGCATTATTAAAAATATCACTATAAGGCAGTATATTGCATAGTGAGCATGAAAGTTTATGAAGGCAACTACTTTACTGGCATATTAAGAAGCATCATGAAAAAAGATGGAGGTGCCAGCTGGAGGCAAAATAATCCTGTGTTGCACAGACACACTTTCAAATTACCAAAAATTCTGAAACACACAAAAAAAAATCTTTATGTTAAGAAATAATTCTTGCCTCACAAGAATAAGAATGGTAATCACAAATAAAAAATTGAGAAATCACATTCTCAAATGATAATGAATGGTATCCAATACAAAATAGATTTTGTATTGGGAAATTTAAAATAAAATTTCTGCAAGGAGGGAAGAAAAAAGCTCAGTGCTATAATGTCATCAGAACTCTCATCTATCATCACTGTCATCAACCGGTTCTATAGCAAATCTGTTTCAACTTCCAAAAAAGAGATTTTTTTCTAAGACATTAGAGCTCAGGATTGGTCTGAAAATTTTTTTTCTTCAAAAATTCCATGTCAAGTGAATTTTAAAATTTCATTTTTTCTTAAAAAAAAAAAAAAAGGCAACCATGTGTATAATTAATGATTTCTTAAAACATCCTAAGTTACTTTAGTAAAGATTTATTATAAAAAATGGTAAATATATCGCTGAAACTTCACTCAAATAAATAAGACAGTCTACAAAGAAACATTATCTTAACCATTATTATCTTAACCAAGATCCAGTTGTTCTTTAAAGTCTTCCAAACCCTCATGTAACTCTGAGTAATTGTTTATAATTGCCTACTTCTAGAGCCCCAAAATGATGTGCAGTGTGTAAAATTATAATTACTATAGTCATAATATCAGTTCTTGCCTCAGGTAAGCAGACAAAGTTCATGTGCAGTCAGTATTATTTTCAGCTCCTACTATTAAGTGGTTTGACCTATGAAGTCACTTTGCACAGGTACAGTATTTAACAGCTTCACATCTGTGCACCAGAATATTTGCTTGTATCTTACTGGGTTATAAATACATCAATAGGGCATACATATTCACAGTAAGCTTTCCATATCAACACACTTGCAGATTCTTCAAATATGCTCTCAAGCAGAGGAATAAACTACTATCTACAGCCCTGCAGTTGGCCAATGATTAAACTATTAATGCTGTATTAAAGATGGAAAAGGCAAGACACTCAGAAGGAAAGCAATTTTTGTCCCAAATCACACAGCAAGACAGTGACAAAGCTGAGAACAGATAACAGATAGAAGTCATCATGAGGATCTTTCAGCCTTTAATTTCCAGACTCTATCACTTCTCTGCATTAGTTTCAATTTGAACTAGAGCATTTTTGAGGGAGGAAGAAAAAATCTCAACTATTTCAGACTGCAATAACCAAGGGAAAAAATTACATTGTATCAGGACACTACTCGAGACAAAATCCATGTTGTCTACCATGTTGTCTCCAGACAAAATCCATAGTTCCTAGTAGTGTTTCCCTTCATTAAAAATTTCTCTGATAATCATCCCCCACTTTCTTCCCTTGCACAAATACAAAAATCTTCACAGGTTTCACAGTGCCCATCCCAACAACAAGCTATCTATTGCAACTTTAATTAAACACCTCTTTTAGGAAAAAAAAATAACAGCAACAACAACTTGGTGAAGCCTTGTAACTCCACCTTAAAAGTGGAAAATCATTTCAGTCTGTTCCCACTGGTGGAAGGAATTTTGCAGTCTTAGAAGTCTGAAATCTAACAACCAAACTTAGAGTGAAGCACTGAAGCAAAGGAGACTGCTTATATGAAGGTCATTATTCACACAAAGTAAGTTTTGCAGAACTGTGGCTATTTGAGGTTCAACCATGCAAGCAGACAGGCAGCTCTGAAGAGATGAGAATGCCAAACACCTTATAGAGGGATTAGACCCCATATTGCTAGGAACTCCAGTTTTTCACTGAGCTGTTTAAGAGGGGTGCTAGTTTTTAGTGTAATGAATGAACAATAAGTGGCTGACCTGAAAAAGTTTGAGATGGAATCAGCAAATCAAGTAAGGAGTTATTATTCTTTGTTCTGTTACCTAATGTCATGTGACTTGGGGAAGTACTAGCCTGTCAGTACCTAAACTTCTCTATTTGATGAATGGAAATAATAGTGCTCCTTCACTTTCCAGTCTTTATCAGTTGGAACTACACAGGTATCAGCACTACAGCAATCACCCTTGGTAGCCATCATCAGAAGTGATTTGGAATTTGACTTATTAATTAGAACCCATATTTTGCCAAAACAGTTTTTATACTGCTCCATGCCATAAGTCAAGACTCAAACTCTGAGATTTTGTGAATCACAATTCACACCCAGATCCAAACTTGTCAGCACACATTTTCATTTACAAGTAGCAATACATTTTATATTTAGCTGAAGGCACATTTGTGCTGTTTTATAACCTTCACATCTTTAACTATTAGTGCTACAGGTAATTTGCTTAAATCAAACAATTTTGAAGTTAATACCCCTTCCACAGATGGGCATCTACCCAATATTGCCTCATCCTAAATACACACTGAAGTGATAGGAGAGAATCCAGTATCCTGTAGTTACTACATTGACACAAAGCTCTATCGGACTAGCTAACAGGAATATGCATTCTATGTTTTGGCAAAAGAAGAGCTTTAATTTATTTTGTATTCCAAATGTAAGCTCCCCAGCCTGCATCCAGACAGGATATTCTCTATCCAAACAGCTGTCAGTTTGAAAAATCTATCATGCATTTTGCTTGCCTGACATCACTAATGAATTATTGAATATAGCATTTGGGCTGGGGGCATTACCCAAACTAATTTGCTGCTTCTCCCACACTTAAACGTAAAACTAGGTTTTTGAAAGACACCTAATGAAAGACAAGAAA
The DNA here is from genome assembly GCF_011077185.1 of Oxyura jamaicensis. NCBI lineage: Eukaryota > Metazoa > Chordata > Aves > Anseriformes > Anatidae > Oxyura > Oxyura jamaicensis. The sequence goes on from NW_023305613.1 coordinate 4,788, forward strand.
TGTTCTATTTTTGGCTTTGAGAAGACCACTGAAAGTCTGGGGGTTTTGGTGGTGGTGTTTTTTGTTTGTTTTGTGGTTGTTGATTATTTGGTTTAAATTAACAGGAAATAAATATCAAGGTCTCATTTAAATACCTGCCTGAATCATCACTGACACTGTTAGTGCAGAAATACTAACAAAAACATCAGGGTTGCTTAGGAAATACTTTTGCTGTTTGTTGTTGTTGTTTCTGTTTTTTAAAGGTCAATGTTGATCTATTTATGATTATCTGGTGCAATCTTTTGTTTTCTGAACTGCTGCACTCTTCAGTTTAATTCAATAAAAGTCAATAGTTCTTCATTTTATGTAACTTGGAACATATTCATGCTTCAAAAGGTGTGGTTTGGTAACACAGCTAAACTAGTTTTCTATACATGTAAAGAAAAAAAACACTCAAGGGGCAGGAAACAAAGAAGAGATTGCAAACTACTTTCTTGTTTATTTGCACTTATGTTACATAAACCATAGAACCATAGAATATCCCGAGTTGGAAGGGACCAATAAGGATCATCGAGTTCAGCTCCTGGCACCACACAGGACAACCCAAAAATTCAGACCATATGACTCAGAGCATAGTCCAAACATTATTTAACTACGCTCAGCTTGGTGCTGTGACTACGTCCTTGGGGAGCCTGTTCCAGTGCGAGACCATCCTCTCGGTGAAGAAACTCTTCCTGATACCCAAACTGAAACTCCACTGTCACAGCTTGACTCCATTTCCTTGGGTCCTATCACTCATCACTAAAGAGAATAGATTGGTGCCTGCCTCTCCACTCCCCCTTGTAAGGAAGCTGTAGACCACGATGAGGTCTCCCCTGAGCCTACTCTTTTCCAGGCTGAACAGGCCAAGTAACCTCAGCCACTCCTCAGATGTCTTCCCCTCTAGGCCCTTCACCACCTTTGTTGCCCTTCTCTGGACACTCTCCAACAGTTTCACGTCCTTTTTGTACTGTGGTGCCCAGAAGTGCACACAGTACTTGAGGTGAGGCTGCACCAGCGCAGAATAGAGCAGGACAATCCCTTCCCTCGACTGACTAGCAATGCCGTGCTTGATGCACCCCAGGATACGGTTGGCCCTTCTGGCAGCCAGTGCACACTGCTGGCTCATGTTCAGCTTGCTATCAACCAGAATGCCCGGGGCTGCCGTCCAGTGTGTCGTTACCCCATCTGTACGTATATCCAAGGTTGCCCCAGCCCAGGTGTAGGGCCCAGCACTTGCTCTTGTTAAATTTCATGCAGTTGGTGGTTGCCTAGCTCTCCAATCTGTCCAGATCTCTCTGCAAGGCCTTTCCACCCTCAACAGAGTCAACAACTCCTCCCAGTTAATATTATCAGCAACTTTACTCAAAACACCTTCTAGTCCTACATCCCAATCGTTTATAAAAACACTGAAGAGGACTGACCCTAAAATGCAGCCTTAGGGGAACCCACTGGGGACTAGCCGCCAGCCTGATACGGATCCATTTAACATAATCCTTTGAGCCTTGCCCATCAGCCAATTGTTCATCCAGCATATGATGTTTTTATCTAGCCGTATGCTGGACATTTTGTCCAGTAGTACCCTATGGGAAACTGTCAAAAACTTTACTGAAGTCCAAAAAGATCACATCAGCTGGTTTCCCTTGATTGACTAAATAGGTGATCTAATCATAAAAGGAAATCAAGTTAGTCAAACAGGACCTACTCCTCATGAACCCATGTTGGCTGGGCCCAAGACTGCATTGTCCCCCAGGTGTGCTTCAATAACTTCAAGGATAATCTTCACCATAATTTTACCAGGCACTGACGTGAGACTGACAGGCCTGTAGTTACCAGGGCCCTCTTTCCTGCCCTTCTTTAAAATTGGCACATTTGCCAGCTTCCAGCCTACTGGGACCTCTCCAGATTCCCAAGGACTTTGAAAAATAATTGAGAGAGGTCCCATTATAACATTTGCAAGCACTTAATCTGATTCCAAATAATAATATTTATTTAAATAATAGTATTTAAATAATAAATATTAATAAATTAAAAATAATAAAATAATAAATAATAAGCATAATTGATATGTTTAAGTCTTAGATCAGCTTCTTTTTTTGAACTCATGATAATGCTGAAATGACATTTCATGTTTTTTCCTGGGGTGGATGTTGCAAGCCAGACATCTCCATTATCATGTCAAGTAAAGCATATCTCACTGGACTAACACAAAAAAAAATGCAGTTATTTAGAAAAAAAAAAAAAAAAAGAGTAACCAGTGATTCACACAATAAAATGTCCACCATGTGATTGTGAGTGTATAGGTATAAAGTAAGCTTGTATTCCAAGGAAGAAAGTGTCCCTAGGGAAACACAAATTAAAGATAAAATTCCACCTTCGAAACCTTCTCCTTTATTTGTTTCCATCTAGGCTAATAGATAGCTTAGAAAATTCACTATGCTTGAATCCCCATAGCTTATTCCTCTGAAACTCACATCACAGGAAATACCCGCAGTCATAAAAACTGATTTACACTAAATTCCCTTCTGGCTTGATGTTCCACATTGTGAAAGACAAGAAGGACCCTGAGGAGACTTGACAGAGGTGTCTAGTTTGGCTACATCACTCCCTCCAGCAAATGAACTGTCAAGGTAGGGCAACAAAACTGAAACATGTATCCTGTATTGAAGGCCTGGTTCATCATTTACATTTGCCCTTTCACACACATCATGTTTTGTTTCCATACACACAACTTGAAGACCTTCATCCCATGCTCTCAGAAATTAATTTGAGCTGGTAGCTAGAATCAATGTATGCTACAACATGCTCTTGAAGTCTAATATTAGCAACTAACTAACCAATAGACTTACCAGGGATGAAAAAAGGGAATTTTACAAAATAGAAAAAAAATGGAAAATGTAGATAAACATACGGATTTTTACTGCCTATAATGTGAGAAACTCAAGTACAGCAAAGAAAACTAGGCATTGTATGTTTACATATCTGATAATTTCTAATTGCTTCTCTATTTTTATACGGACTAAAGACACAAGCCACATTGTTAGTCTTGAACTAATTACTACAGCTAATTAGTAAAACAAGTAGAGCACTTTTTCTTTTTTTTTTTTTTAAATTATTCTGGGGGAGGCTGGGCGGAGGGCGATGGTAGGTTTGTTCCTATCTGTGCCTATGAAAGGTGCCAGGTGCTGTCCTCCATTCTCACTATGCACAAATCTCTAGTAGCATAAGCTGAAGTTATACCATCAGTTTTTTTTAAGTTCATGACCCATTCTTCTATTAATCAAATTTTTCAGAAGAACAGCATTTTGGGGCTAAATATTCAAATAAAGGTTTTTAATGTTTTAATGTTGTGTTTAAAATTAAAATTACACAATAATTATTAAAATTATT
>NW_023305613.1:8295-9602 GCF_011077185.1 Oxyura jamaicensis
ACATTTTCAACAATTTTCAATAGTTAGCATAATACTTGCTTTAAAAAACAAACAAACAAACAAACTAGTTTTTTGTCATTCCATAATGCTGTGAATTACACTTAGCATGATTATTCCAGTATTTTATAGTATTTTATATCTAATTTACTTACATAGACTTCTGAGCCCAGTTCTTGGGGGCAAAAGCTTCTGTAAAAGTTTCTGTAGATTTTCATTAAATAAGCGAAAAAGGTATGGTAAATAGTATCTGTATGTAGCATTAAGCACAGAATAGTCAGCCAGTCAAAAGAGGTGGATCTCCCACTAGATTTAGTGTTGGTGAGGTTTCATCTTAAATATTGTGTGCGTTCTGGGTTCGGCAATATAAAAAGGATGTTAAGGTACTTGAAAACATCCAGAGGAGGGCAACATAGCTGGTAATAGGGCCATGAGAAGAGGCTGAGGACACTTGGGTTATCTAGTGTAGAGATATGAAGGCCAAGAGGTGACCTCATGACTCTCTGCAAGTTTCTACTCTAGAACCATATGCTTTTGCACCTGATACATAAAAGTTAAGCAATATTTTCCTCTGACAGCAATGAAATTAATTTAATCAAAACATAAATGCAAATATAAATCCATCAGAATGTAAACCATTTTTAAATATGCAGAAACAAAATGAAAAAGAAAAAAAAAAAAAAAAGGCAAAATAATCTATTGGCAAATGATAGGGTAACTATTAGATAATGATCAGTTTGTGTTCAGCCATCTCATCCACTTTGTCACCCAAGCAGGAAACAAGGCTAGTTCTTGAGTTCCTGAAATAGAAATGAGTCCTCTTAAAAAATGTTAATACGTTAATTGTAGTAAGATACCTTTCCATGAAGATTACCTTACAGTGGCAAATACTTTGAATCTTAACCCTTTTACATTTTGGTAATCAGGGTTTGCAATGTTCATCTTAATTTTGCAGGACTAGTCAAAAATAAATACCTTCATACACACTATTGATCTGGAGACATTACAGTGACTGTCAGTGCTGGCAGTACACTATTCAGAAGGAACTGCTCTCAACAACCTGTCAGGAGCACAGAACTTCCTGAGAAGGCATGATGTTTTTAACCTGCTGGGCAGCCATACTCCAACACATCTGCTTTCTCATTCCTCAAAGAAAAAGGAGAAAATATGATCGAAAGGGCTCAAGAATTTAGATAAAGGCAGGAATATCACTGGATATCACTCAATAATTACTGTCACAGACAAAACAAACTAAGCATAAGGGCTCCCACATGGCTCCGTGCCACGGGGTCCATCCATCCCCCAGGAGC
>NW_023305614.1:0-1261 GCF_011077185.1 Oxyura jamaicensis
GATAGCCAAAGATGAATATAGAACTTCATTCAGTAATTCCATCCAACGTATACTTAATGAATTTCTCAGATCCCATCTTCCCCATGAAGTTTCTAAATGCAGCTCAACTGCTTTCTGAAGCAATTTTTTAACTAACTGTTTTTTGTTTTGTTTTGTTTTGTTTTTTGTTTTGTTTTGTTTTGTTTTTTAGTGTGTTTTTTTTTGTTGTTTGTTTGTTTGTTAAAAAACATTTTCCTCATACCTAACAGTCATGATTAAAATGATGTTTTGTGCTCACACAAGAACAAAACATGCAGGGAGGCACAAAGGAGATTACTGACTAACTAATTGTGAAATGTACAGAGAGCTTCATTTAGAGAATCAGTAGCAAAATGCTTCTGTTTCACAGTTGATGGTGCTAACTTACAAGTAGGACTTAGTTTGGAAGATAGCACTTGTCAGAGGCTAATGGCATTCTTGGGACTATTCTGCTAACATAATTGTACAACCCATCAATTTTGGAAACAGAGCACTACAATGCACCCATTTGCACATTTGGAAATTCTTGTTGCTGTTTGAATCGCTAGTGTGTACATGGTCCTTGAGCACTTTGCAGGCTGACAAAGGAGTGGTAGCAAGAGTGAGAAGAAACCATGCTGGATTTGTGAAACTGGGTGGAAATTTTAACTGGCCTTGTCCCCCTCCTCTACCACTGGGTTGATAAAGTCCATCTTGTAGATTTTGGCATGAAAACTGTAAAGATGACAGTGGAACAGGCTCAGCATTGTGCAGCTGCATTTGAAACAGGGCAGGGCATACTCCATGAACACATTCACAGAATAATAAAACCCATGTGGTGCAGGAAAGAGATTTCTTGCATTGCCTGCTGAAAAATTGCACAAGTGGAATTTTATCCTGCTTTTCTGAAGACAATCCAGAAGACTTGAGGAATTCCACCAATTAAAAAAAAAATAAAAATAATAATAATAAAAAATACAAATCTAAGCAAAAAAAAAAAAAAACAACAACAGTGTTTTAAATGAAGTGCTTTGTTACAACACCAAGAATATTAATACCCACATTAAAATCATCTTTGACAACTTAGCTCCTGTTTCTTGTGAATGTGCCTCACAATGCATTCTTCCCTTCATAAAGTCATATGCTACTTCTTGGCCTTATCCAGCAGCAATTATATAGCGCTTGCTAAATAGGCCGAGGGCTATATACTAGAATGTGATAGCCAAAGATGAATATAGAACTTCATTCAGTAATTCCATCCAAC
>NW_023305615.1:0-36966 GCF_011077185.1 Oxyura jamaicensis
CACCTGATGTAACAGGTGTGCGTCCTGGTAGAGCAGAGACTCCCGGTGCACCCAGCGCTGTTTGCTTGCCTCTATTCGCTTAATAAATCACAAAAATCCTATTTGGGACTTAATCATTTATCACAATATTTTTATTACATTTCCATGAACAAAAAGTTGGAAAACAGTGAAGGCAAAGTGTATTCTCTCAAGTGTAGAGAATACATACTGCTACTTTAATTCCGTAAAAAAAAAAAAAAAAAAAAAAAAAAAAAGTAGATTTAGCCAAACGACAAATACATGTACCATGCAATTACCTAAATGTTAGGTGAAAAACAATTTGCAGTCAAATGAGGAAAGACAAATCTCTTGCTGTGTGTAGATACATTTCTATATATCTTGCTTAATTTATATTTATAGAGAGGTGCAGTGTTGAAGAAAGAAGAGCTGTTTCCCAGAACTGGTAACTGGGATGCTAAACAGTCGTGTAGCAGAGAACTCCTGCATGGGTATGGAAGATTTGTGGTTAAATCAGCTGTTTTGATTTGGTTTAATTTTCAAAGTACAAATTATGAATATATTGGATGTGGGAAGCACAATGGATGTTGTCTACCTTGATTTCATCAAGCCTTACAACTCTGTCTCCCATAACATCTTCCTGGGAAAGCTCTGGAAGTGTCGGATTCGTGAGTGGACGGTGGGGTGGACTGAGAACTGGCTGGATGGCAGATCTCAGAGGGTTGTGCTCAATGGTGCCTAGTCTAGTTGGAGGCCCGTGGCTAGTGGTGCTCCCAGGGGGTCAGTACTGGGTTCAGTCTTCTTCAGCTTATTCATCAGCGACCTGGATGAAGGGACAGAGTGCACCCTCAGCAAGTTTGCAGACAGTACAAAGCTTGGTGGAGTGGCTGACACACCAGAGGCCTGTGCAGCCGTTCAGAGGGACCTGGACAGGCTGGAAGGTTGGGCCATGAGAAACCTGATGAGATTCAACAAAGGCAAGAGCAAAGTCCTGCACCTGGGGAGGAACAACCCCAAGCACCAGTATAGGTTGGGAGCTGACCTGCTAGAGAGCGTCTCTGCAGAGAGGGGCCTGGCAGTCATAATGGGCAACAAATTAACCATAAGCCGGCAGTGTGATCAAGAAGGCCAATGGGATCCTAGCCTGCATCAGGAGAAATATGGACAGCGGGTCGAGAGAGGTGATCCTCCCCCTCTATTCAGCTCTGCCTAGGCCACACCTGGAATACTGTATGCAGTTCTTGGCTCCCCAGTACAAGAGGGACATAGAACTTCTAGAGGGTCCAGCGTAGAGCCACAAGGATGATTAAGGAACTGAAGAATTTGTCCAATGAGGAAAGACTAAGCAAGCTGGGCCTGTTTAGCCTAGAGAAGAGGAGATTGAGAGGAGATCTTATCAACCTCTACTAATACCTGCAGGGACAATGTAAAGAGGATGTGGCCAAACTCTTATTGGTGGTGGCCAGTGATAGGACAAGGGCTAATGGGTATAAATTGAACCACAGGAGGTTTCATTACCATATGAGGAAGAACTTCTTTATGGTTCAGGTGACAGACTATTCTGTGATTTTGTGTGATTCTTAAAGATTCAATCTTTTGAAAGTTTGCTCAGATAACTAGTTTGGACAGGACAATAAATGGACAACACAAAGCCGCTGACTTTGATTCAGCTGACTATCTTGCCCTTGTTACTTCTTGCTACTATTTTTTCACTAAAAATGAAAAAGGAGAATTATCTGTGCAATCATATACTCTTTCTCTTCTTCTCTAGTGGCCTTCTTCTCTTTATTGACTGTGTAAGGCCTCCAGAAGTCAATGGGTAGGAATGGTATGGCCAAGAATTTTGTTGTATTTGAACTTTGGTAAGGGAAGAAACCGTGGGAATGAAACCAGATTGCTATTTATGCAGCAAGTCCTGTACAAGCATTTGAGGCATGGGAGTTTCAAACCTCTCCCTTCCGATCCTCCTTCAGGTAACAAGGCTGAAAATAAGCAGAGATTTATCAGAAATCTTGCCTGAATCTGTTATGTTTCTCAGGGAGAGTATGGAGTAGTGGAGCAGTCTTCTCACTACTTAGTTTTCCTTCATTACCTGGAATGGAATGTAGTTTAAAAAGTTGATGGATAAAGTCGACATTCTTTTGTATGACTTCTGCTTACACTAAAATCTAAGTATCAAAGCAACACACTAAAATCAACAGTCAATAAAAATCCAAATGATCTATTCAAACACATTCTAGCCAAAACACTTATCATGAAAAGAATAATTAACACATCAGTATAAGCAAATGAAGTTGTTTGTCCCTGAAAGTTGATAACTGTAATTGAATTTGACTTCTATAACATATTCTGTGCATCCATCATTACCCAGGCATTATGACCCCTCAATTCAATCAGAAATTATCCTCCCCATGAAATTCAGTTTTTTTCCATTGGATGAACAGCAGAGATTTCAAACCTGGCCTCTGCCCACAGCTATGATAGCAGAGCTAGTAAATGCTGTTAAGCGTATTTCTCTTCGATTCTACTGTTTTCATGAGTATTGTCCAAGTCCTTGTCTTACTCCTCTCTCCACCTCTCTGCCTACTTGTAGCACCTTTTTATCTTTTGCCAGCAATTTACTGAAACTGACAAACTTGCTTGAGGAAAACATTTTACATTCACCCTCAAAGGAAAACAAATAAACAAGCAAACAACTTCATCTTTGTAAAATAAATCAGATGGACTATTAAGTTTTTCACCTTTTTTTACTATCACATTTTAGGTAGCCATGAATCTATATGTAAACTTTTAGTGCCATTCCAATAAAAATTGCACACACAATTTGTGTTACTTGACATAAGTAATTTCACATTCTTTTCCTCTGTGTGAAGAAAACCAAGTAACAAATTATATTTGATAATGAAAACATGAGAAAATAACATGTTTGGAATGTATGCATGACATACTTGTATTCATATACATGAAATTTCATCAGTTTGTGTCTAAGTGAGGACTGATGGTAACATCTTAACACTGCCAGTGAATAAATCTTGGCAGTTACCTTAGTTATCACAACACCTTTGCACTTTCAAATGATCCCTCATTTAGCAAGTGACTAAATCCAAAAAGTATATGATCTAAAACAGATATAGCCCCAAACATTAATTCTATAAAACAAGTATGTTTCAGCTCTGTCCTTTTAAATTCCTGTCTAGGCTACAGTGAAAAGATTAGTCTGATTTTGAGAAACACAGAGTTTACAGCATACCATTCAGTTTAGAGCCAACGAGGTCTCTAGGAGTTTGTTGCTTCAGATGTTCATGCTCCTTATGCCCTGTTTATGGCCTATACAGACAACCAAAAATATTCCTGTTATGATTCAGGGTGACTATTCTGCTTCAGGCATAGATAATGAAAGCCTTTGGGAGGTAATGGATAGATAATGGCTATTGTTTACCTTGAATGATACATAACTTCTGCAGTATTATATGAATTTTAGCTCCCTGTACTATAAAATGGTATTCTGAATACATTTGGAAATTTGGTCTTTAAAATTTACATGGGATTCATTATACTGAAGAGCTGAGTTGCCTCAGCTCTTGTCAGCAGTCACTATTAGCAAGCCAAGATGATACAGGTGATGTGTTTTAATTTCTGGAAGCACTCTGGACTGGTACCCCTCAACAGGCAAGATGGTCCTGACAGTTACTTGGGAACAAAGAGTTACTGGCAATACGGTGTTTACCCTGCTGGGCAGCTAAACACCATCACAGCTTGACCTCTCAGTCACCCTCCTCAAAGGAAAAGGGGGTGAAAATAAGATGGAAAAAGGTCTAGCATTAAGATAAGGATAGGGAGATGACTCAGCAATTATTATCATGGGCAAAACAAACTCAACATAGACTTCTACAGGCCTGTCAGTCTAACCTCAGAGGCAGGGAAGCTCATGGAGCAGATTATCTTCAGTGTCATCATGCAGTACTTAAAGGACAACCAGGTAATCAGGCTATCAGCATGAGTTTAAGAAAGGCAGGTCCTACAACACGAACCTAATCTTCTATAACAAGGTAACAAGGATGTTCATATGGTCTACATAGAATACATTAAGGTGTTTGATATGGCTTCCCACAGCATTCCCCTCAAGAAACTGGCTGCTAAAAGCCTCGATAAGTGTACACTTTGTTGGGTTAAAAACTAGCTGGATGGCTGGGCACAAAGAGTTGTAGTGAATGGATTTAAATCCGGTTGGAGGCCAGTCACAAGTGGTGTCCCCCAGGGCTCAGTAAAGGAGCCAGTCCCCTTCAATGTTTTTGTCAATGATCTGAATGAGTGCACCCTCAGTCAGTTTGCAGACAACACCAAGTTAGGCGTGAGTGTTGATCTGCTCAAGGGTAGGAAGGCTCTGAAGAGGGATCTGGATAGGTTGGACCAATGTGTTGAGGCAAACTGCATGAGGTTCCACAAGGGCAAGTGTTGGGTCCTGCACTGGGGGCACAACAATCCCATGCAACAATACAGGCTGGGGACAGAGTGGCTGGAAAGCTGCCAGACGGAAGGGGATCTGGCGGTGTTGGTCAATAGCTGGCTGAATATGAGCTACCTGTGTGCTCGGATGGCCAAGAAGGCCAGCAGCGTCATGGCTTGTGGCAGAAACAGCATGGCCAGAAGGACTAGCGAAGCAATTGTCCCCCTGTAGTCAGCTCTGTGGAGGCTGCACCTCAAATACTGTGTTCAGTTTTAGGCCCTCACTAGAAGAAGGACATTGAGGTGCTGGAGTGTGTTCACAGAAGGCCAACGAAAATTGTGAGGGATCTAAAAAACAAGTCCTATGAGGAGTGGCTGAGGGAAATGGGGTTGTTTAGGCTGGAGAAAAGGAGGCTCAGTGGTATCCTTATAACATTCTACAATTGTCTTAATGGAGGCTACAGCTAGATGGGGATCGGGCTCTTTTCCCGAGCACCGACTGATGAGGGGAAATAGCTGTAAGTTGCACCAGGAGATGTTTAGTTAGAATATTAGGAAAAAAAAATCTTTACTGAAAGAGTTGCACAGCATCAGATCAGGCTGCCCAGGGAAGTGGTTGAGTCACCACCCCTGGGGGTCTTTAAGAAATGTGTAGATGTAGTGCTTAGTGACATGGTTTATTGGTGGACTTGGCAGTGCTAAAGTTAAAGGTTGGACTAGATGATCTTAGAGGTCTTTTCCAATCTGTATGAGTCTACGATTCTGTAGGGAGAATAATACAATTTATTACTTATCGCTGGCAGACTAGAGCAGTGACAAACTAAAAGCAAACTAAAAACACCTTCCCATTCCTATCCACACTCTACTACCTCCTCCCCACAAGCAGCACAGACAAACAGGGAATGGGGGCTGTGGTCAGCCCATGACACTTCATCTCCGCTACTCCTTCATGGTCAATTTGTGCCCCTGCTCCACGTGGAGTACCTCCCACAGGATGCTGTCCTTCCCAAACTGTGCCTGCAGAGGCTGCCCACAGGCAGAAGCTCTTCAAGAATTGCTCTCACATGGCTCCGTACCATGGGGTCCATTAATCCCCCAGGAGCAAACTGCTCCAGCATGGTCCCCCATGGGCGCAGCTCCCGCCAGACCACCTGCTCCTGCATGGGCTCCTCTCCATGGGCTGCAGCTCTGGCCCAGGGCCTGCTCCTGCAGGGGCTCTCCATGGGCCTCAGCCTCCTCCAGGCCACATCCACCTGCTCCACCAGGGGCTCCTCCATGGGCTGCAGCATGGAGATCTGCTTCATGTGGGACCCGTGGGCTGCAGGGGGACGGCCTGCTCCACCAGGGGCCTTTCCACAGGTCACAGGGGAACTTGTGCTGCATGCCTGGAGCACCTCCTGCCCTCCTGCTGCACTGCCTTTGGGGGCTGCAGGGCTGACTCTCAACCCTTTCCCAGCTGCTGTTGCCCAGCACTTCTTTTCCTTCCTAAACTATGCTCTTCCAGACACCCACCCAGCGTCGCTCATGGCTAAGCTCTGGCCCGCGGCAGGTCCCTTTTGGAGGAGCTGGAGCTGGCTCTGCTCTGACATGGAGCAGTTGCTGGGCTCTGCTCACACAGGCCACCCCCGAAACTGCCAAAACCTTGCCACATAAACCCAATACAGAGAAACATCTCAATATATCTTATGTAGACTTCCCAGGGAGCAGATTTCTCTGCTGGTGTCTGCTGTAGAAAAAGAGGAACAGACTTCATGTGCTACACCACCTTCATGCTACAGAAGTATAACATTTATAGGCAAAATCATAGTTTATTTGTGATTAAGAATGTTATTATTCCTGACATCAGTAGGACACATGAATGGTGTTGAACGTAGGAAGAAGTATTGCCATAACAAATACGAATGAGGATTATTCAGATATAGTCACATGCTTAAGGTTAGGAAAAACAAACTAACTAACTAACAAACAAAAGCAGAAGGGGGGGGGGGGGGGGCTTGAACAAAGGCCCTGGTGGATCCTGTGGAGCCATACTACCTACTTCTTTGCATCATGAGGCAGCATTAAGTAACAGAATAGAGGGTGTTTGGATGAAAGGTGGGCAGTCACCTGAGTAGATGGTGTATTGGCAAAGCTGCAGTCACTTTTGTAGACTTCTAAAAACGTCCTGTGAGTCAAAGTCTGATCGCTGTGAAAGCAGTTTGACAATGTGCATGAAAACAAACAGAAGATACTTGGCTATGAAACCATTCCCAGTCATAAATTTACATGGAGTGAGGACTGTTTTCCAAGACATTCTGAATGTCAGTATACAACTAAATGAATGAATCTTGCACATCTTAAAGCCAAGCCAATATATATAAAATATTATTAAATAGTTGACAAATAGTTTCCAACAAAGAGCCATTGACAAAAAGAACTAGACATTGTTTTATATTAAATCCCAGGAGAAATTCCCTTCCAGATCCCTGCTGTTAATTTTATTATGTAGTAATATGAACATATATATATATAGATATAGAAATAGATATAGATATATATGTTGAGTACTCATTTTTAAATATTTATTGGAATTACATAAACTGATATGAGTTTAGAGATTCAGGAAAAATAGTATTTCTTCTTCCCATGCGATTTAACTGTTCTAAAATAATGGGACTTTGACAGCTAAAAACTACTGAAAATGAATGTTATTTAAAATAAGTGCTTTTAAGTGTTGATATCTTACTTTTGGCCAAGTAACTTAGGTGGATAGCAATTACTCTGGACTCATTTTTTTTTCCTCTGAAAAAGCTCAATTTTAAAAATTTAGGAAAAAAAAAAAAAAAAAAAAATGAACACAAGCTAAAGTTGAATGAAAACCATAGAAGAATTTATGCCATTGCCATATTTCCTGGGACCTCCCACTCACATGCCTAACAAGCCCAGAGCTTTACTCAAACTGAAATACTGGAGATGAAAAAAGAGTGGGAAAAACTTCTAAGAACTAATAATAAACCAAAAGATTGAGTGAAAAGTAGATTGAAAAATATGGAATGGAAAATTTATCTCACCTGAATTAAGACACTTCAGTTACAGTATGTGAAGAAGTGTCGCTGCACAACTTGAAATCAATCTGGAATGCCACAATCCATTCAAGTGTATAACAAGGACTACATGACCCATTCTTCAGCACTTACAATTAAAGTGAGGTGTGGAACACCAGTTATTAGAGTTTCAACAGCAAGGACGGGTTCAAAGTAAAAGATGAAAGAATTTACTTTAAAAATGAAATCACATACACATATAAATTCACAAAGAAAGGCTAGTTGTGTGTTTTACAGCAGGATCTGAGACAGCATACATCTGACTGAAGTCTCTCTTCATTACTGCCATGGCCATCACATTTAGCCCGTTAGCTATGTGTAAAATGCAAATAATTAATATAATTTTTCATTGCCTTTTGTCTATTCAAACTGTGAATCTTTGTAATGGAAACTGGGTTGCATCCTCACAGTTTCCGTAGGACCTTATCCTTATTTGAGATTTCTAAAATGGGAATTCAGTTTGATTAAAAACAGTAACATAAAAATTCTATTATTTTCTGTAAGTGTCACAAGGAATTAAATTAGTGACAACAATTATTTTGCTATTTCTAAAAAGATATTCCCCTTAACTTTTCCTTTTTTGTTACCAAAATTACTTTGAAAGCAATAAAATCTGTTCATATAGATTTTTCATCACTAAAACAAATACAAACAGATTTGGTGAACTTTACCATATAAACTCATGCTAACAGATTAGAGAATATTTTATGTCAGGAACCCGAAGCATCATACAAAAATGTGTTGATAGTAAAAAGTCAGGGAAGCCATGAATAATTATACCCTTTGCTCTGCCTGACTCTGCAGTGTTGAAGGAATGACTTTGAAGCACATTCAGGAAAAGATCACAATAATGAGAGGTCAATGTCAGAAAAGGATAGTCCTCATACTAAGCCACAGACTTCTCATTCATAAAGAGCAGGGCAACTTTAGTAGGTTTTCTGCTTATATATGTAGTGAAGTTGTAATTCAACTAGGAACGTACAAGCCTAAGTCTCTAAAGATCCAAAAGCTGCTCTGTTCCCAACTTTGCACAAGTGTGAAGGATTGAGGACTTGTAGCATAGTTAAACTGTGGGCTACTTGAGCACAGCTATTTTACATTCTGGGTGATGATACAAACATGTGTTTCACCTTGCAGTGGTAGACAGGTAGGCTTTCACCCAGGGAAGTCAAATTCATTCAAGCTATAACTTAATAACTTAAATCTTTATACTTGAAATTTTGAACTAAATGACATATATTATTAATATTTCTGACTCAGGGATTTGATCTAGTTTCTGATTTCATACAAAATAGATTTTAAGGTTTTTCTTAAAATAGTTCAAAAACAGCAACAGCAACACACACACACAAAAGCCAACACCATTCCACCATTGTTCCATATTTTGAAGAAGTTTCACAAGTGAAGAATAATGAAAGACTTACACAAAGTCACAAAGTTTTACATAGGTGTAGTCTGGAATGTATAGTGACAATCAGTGAGTCTTTCGGTAATTTGCTTGTCAAGATGATGAAGTAGCTTGATTTTCCAAAATCTATGTATTTATTTGGCATACTATGTCAAATAATAAATAAATAAATAAATAAACACCTTCAATTTTCCCATGTGACAACTTTGTTCTGGAGTTTATTTCTAAACTGAGCTAAGTTTGTTCTAAATTACTTCTTGCATGAAACTTTCTGTGATTTCTCTTACAATGTGTAAGACAATAACTAAGGTGGTTAATTAGTGCTTTCTATACCATGAGTATGAAATGTTGAAAAGTGGATTGTTTCTTATGCAAAATAATGTATGTTAGGATTGCCATGCTAGCTTTAGCAGATCAAAAGTAGTGTAATGAAGTGCTTTAATTAGTACTGAGATGGAAAAAGGCGATGTTGCTAAGGTGTGCTTCAATCTTCTGTATCTAAAGGAATTTATAGGCAGTGAAAGTCTCTTCCTCAGTAATACAAAAATAGCATTTACTGAGCAAATTCTGACCGTTTTGTGTGCTCATATTGTACTTAACTGTCTTAGAGAACATAGCTCTACTAAAAAATAGATTAGACTGTGGAGTCATGGTTAAGTGAGAAGGGGCATGACTTAATTACAATGAGCAACTCAGGTTTTGAAGGACCATGAAGAAGATGTAGGCCCAGGGCTGATGACCGTGAGCGATGTTGCAACTAGAATAAGCGGAACTATGTCCAGGAGGAGAGACAACACTGCTCCATTTGAATGACACCGTTGTACCAATCATATTAGTGCTAGAGACACGTGCACAGAGAAGCTAGACCAATCATAAGTTGTTGTCGGTGCACGCTGTAGTTAGTTGCCTATATATACTTGGCTAGAACATGCAATAAATGAGAATGATCATTCTCGCATCAAGACTCTGTCGTTACTCCGGGTCCGTCTCCCATTCCGACATTAGACATTTTCTTCATTTGTGAATTGTTTATCACCATCTCTCTTTTGCAAACCACAGAAATTGCATATTCTTCCATTAGCTGACAAATCTGTCAGTCTTAACATCTTCTTGAACATGGGCCCCTGAACAGAGAGGAAGGTTCTTCCTGGCCTAGTTCCTGACAGAAGCATGTCCACAATGTTTGCCCTGGGCCAGCCCCAAGAGGTGATCAGAACAGACTGTAAATGAAGTTTCAGGTTTGTTACCATGGTACCAAGCATACAGTCTCAGCTCTGCCTATCTCTTTTCATAGCATAAATTATTTACGTTGTAGGATTTGACATTAACAGTCTGAGACATTTTCAGATTTTCACTGAGAATGGTCTTATGTTTGCTGTCTCCCATGAAATTGATAAACCTGTGATTTCAGGCTCAGAGCCTGGCTCCAGTTGTTACTCTCAGGACTGTGGACCTAACTCTTTTATGTCAGAGGCACTCCCTGGAAGGACAAAATTTCATTCATTGGGTAATATTGACAGACTAGTTCAGGGATACTACTCAGCA
Organism: Oxyura jamaicensis; assembly: GCF_011077185.1. Taxonomy (NCBI): domain Eukaryota; kingdom Metazoa; phylum Chordata; class Aves; order Anseriformes; family Anatidae; genus Oxyura; species Oxyura jamaicensis. The sequence goes on from NW_023305615.1 coordinate 10,480, forward strand.
GCTGTCCTGCCACTGCTGGCCACTTGCCTGCTCTCCAGCCACTGTAAATGCAAACTAAACATTACTAACTACTTGTTTTCTTCATTTCAGTTCAAGTGAGTGCTTCAATTGTGTTATTTCTGAACAGGAGTAGCTTAATAAATAGTAGTGAACTTGTGTTACATGGCATCAGAAATCAGACAAACTCCTGTCCTGCCTGCAGCCCTCAGCCCAGATTATCTTGTCTGATTTTTCTCTCCAGACTTCCCCAAGGCTGATATTACTAATTGGTTCTGAAGACTGTGACCTCCAGGCTGCCTGTGAAGTTGCACACAAGCAAGGAGTTATGCTTCTTTTGTCCTGTGCAAAGGTTTCCACTTCATCCTGATAAAATTTCTATGAAAGTAGTCTATTGGCATCCCAATATGAATGTGTGTTTTAGAAAGGTAATGAAGCCCTTGGCTGGGTTAGCAGTGGAAAAGAAAATGGTGACTATAAATTGCACTGATAGGACAACATTCTGCAAAAAAAAAAGAGATTTCCCTTCAGTAGCAAACACTAGGAAATATCTGTAATGTCAATCTGAGAGCAGAGAAAAAATGTCATGAAAACGTCCATGAAAATGTTCCTCATCAAATACTATAAACAGAGCCTGATCGATGATATCTTCCACAACTCATTTTTCTCTCCAGTAAGCAGAACTTCCATTTGCTTTGATAGAGAAAAATTATTCCATAGCTACTTTTTTCCTTTAAGTGTTTTGGTCCAATGGACATCACCTTATCTCACATCAGGAAAGAGTCTGAGACTGGCAAAGGCTTTGGTGTTATTGTTTCCCTGATCACAAGCAGATCTATCATTATTTTGGAGGACTTTGGAAATGTGTGTATAGGATTTTATTTGTGTCTCTGTCTCTTGCCCTCTATCACAGCTTTGTCCTAAGCTTGAGACAAATATGTATTTTCAGAATAAATACATAAAATAAAATAAAGTAACAAATAGAACTTTTAAAATGTGTCATTAGTTACCCCAAGGAATGACCTGCTCTACTCTGCTTTCTCCTGCCCCTTCCCTCAGTTGTCACATGTAATGCTGCCTAACATACTGCTGGATGTGATGCCTCCACACCTCTAATGCTAAAAGAGGAAAGATCTATTCTCCCTGAGGTGAAGAATATTTTTTTTAATGTTTTCCTCTTCTGTTTCACTTGCAAAAGCTGGAGAAAGCCAATAGTTATGTTTTTCATTTGCCTTAACAAGTTATCCCACTTAATTCCATCTTACAACTACAGTGACAATTCATTGTTTTGTACCACATTTATCACTAACTGTTCCAGCAGTAGTTATAAAAGTAAAGTGGCAATTGGCAATTATTTGAGAAAATGGACTCCTGTCCATCCTTGCACAGTTAAGGGAATCCTTCATGATAGCAGTACCCAAGCTGCAGACATTGAAGACAGTCAGGTACAGAAAGCTGAGTAGTCAGAAATTTTGACTTAAAGCTCCTTCTCAGAGTCTCTGGAATATTTTCCTGTTGGGCAAATATCTTAAATTTTATCTTGCATATTTGCCTGGTGATCTTTTCAAAGACCACTTTGAATTTATGCTTTATGATACAACAAACAGCATGCAGCATGTAATCCCTGTGTGTCCAGCACAGTCTCTCTGGTATTACCATCTCTGATGCATGTATGCTAACTTGAATGCTGCATTAGAATCAAGTTCAGCCATCACCAAAATATATGCAAATACTAGGATATTAATACCCAGCCTAAAGTACATGTTGCTTTGATCTTTGTTGCTGAAGTTTTTTCAAAAGTCTTCTGGAAATTGTTCAAGTGCAGTAGTGTGTCTTTCTGGGCAATTCTATTTCCTGCCTGCAAATCCCTTGGTATTTTACCAGCCTCTGATTGTTCATTTTGTAGTGTACTTATCCAGAGACACCTAGCCCCTATCAATGTGTAAGTGCATACATTGCTTGCACTAACTGAATGTGCTTTCTCATGGTCTGCATTATCTTATGAAAATACCCTAGGTTATTTGGTTCAGGGAATTCCTATAACTCTAAGTGGCCATTTGCTGAAAGCAATATATTGGTAATTATTTTAATGCAGTAACAGAATTTTCCAGAAGCATTACATAAAGGACAATGGATAAAAGGACATTGGCTTTAGAAATCAAAAAACTGTTGCAAACCGGCAAGATATTGTTAGAAGTAGCACAAGTTAATCCCCTTTGTTCCTTATATTTTGAAATCAAATGTATTGCCCATGCTATTTCCTTAAATCTTTTTCACTGTTGCTATATGTTACCAGAATAATCTAGAGAATGTCAAAAACTTCTACCACAGTTCCTTGTTAAGTTTTAGCTATTGCAGCAGGCCTAAATAAGTAATTCCAAATCAAGATTAGGTACATGAAATACTTGTAGGCAGGCTAATCTTCAGAATGCCAATTCACTGTCTCAGGCTGAAAGTTCCGAAAATCTGTGGCAGTCAGAGCAGATTGAAATAGAAGTAGCTAAAATGTTGTCTAGAAAACCCCAAGGATGAAATCAAGTATATGATGCTTGGATCTGACTGTCAAATACTTCAAAAGAAATATTTCATAAGAACTATTTGCTCCTATTGAAAATATTTTACAGTTTATTGTTAAGGAAATTTTGGTTGCAAAAGGAAGGGAAAAGAGCAGTAGATCTTAAAAAATCTGTTAAAAAGAGATATCACGATTATGTGATATGGTTTTGAAAATGCCAAGCTATTTTAAAGTTGTTTTCAAGATTTAATATTGTTTCTGTATTTAAAGTGTTTTTATAAAGAATACATTTTAGCTTCCTTACTTAGGCATGGGAGTTAACAGCTACTTATATCCTACTTTTCAAGAAGGTTTAGTTATTATACTTCTTATGTTGATAGCATGTTATTGTACATGGCATAGGAGAGAGTGCTTAGGGTACAGACAGGTGACTACAAAGTTTCTATGTTTTTAGTATCCTTAGCTATGTTGGACAACATCTATGAGACTGTCTCTAAAAGAAAGAGACACCTTCATCAGGACTTTAAAAGAAGTCAGATAAGGCATTAAAGATATGTAACGTGTGTTTCCCATAGATTTATTATTATTATTATTTTTCTCTAGAGAAAAACATCTTTGCAGACCCCAGAAAGGCAGATTCCTATTGTATTTGGTGAGTATTCTTTTCTCTTGTGTAACTAACTTCTCCTTAACACAAAACAAGTTTCTGCTCTCTTCCACAAGAAAAACCCCTAAGACTTAACATTTACATTCTACTTACTTACTTCCTCATTTTGTTAAGTTCTCCAGGAAACTGTCACAAACACTGAAGGTGTCTAAGGCAATGGTATATAACCATGTGTCACTCATAGCTCATAAGAAATCCACAACAGGACAGGGAAATCATTTCAACACTGGAGCATCACTGATGCTTTCAGACAGTCTGCCCATTATATGTAAGTTTCAATATGTAAGTTTCACTATACAGAAGTATAGCACCACCGCAAGCAGAAAATGGACAACCTGCATCTAGCTGTAGTGAATGCTAAACACAAACAAAAATTAAAATAAATAAATAAATAAGATTTAAAATAAGTGTGGCAAGATGTTTTTGAGCAAAGCACAGGTTCCTGCTATGATTGAACTGGGACAAGGATGCAAGTGAAGTACAAAGGCAAGTGGGATTCTGGCTTCTGGCATGCAAGCCTACTTCTGTTATCCTGTAGCATGTGGGATAAATCAACATATGAAAAGTTGGACTTCTTCCTGCATACCCCTTTACAAGGTTCTCCAATGCATCCATTTTCCCCTGAGAAGTGTTAATAAGTAATTCAAAGTAAAATGGTCTCGCTGACTAATGCGACATACCACCTGGAATCAAACACTGACAATAAATACTTGGGAACTTGGCAATTATTAAGGGTATATTAACATCATTCATTTATTTTGATGATAGCCCTACTACTTAAACGCGTGATCAACTTTGAACTGTGAGAAATGACAGTAGGAGTGTGGAAAGTCTTTCCATTAATTTCTGGAAGTTCTCAGTTTGGAGCTGAGTCACCATCATTTGAGGAGACTGGAACACCAACATAGCTATGCTTATGTACAATAATGCATGCACTGGATTTTAAACCATCTCTACAATATGAAATCATATTTCATAGTAGCACCCCCATTTTGGCAGTAGGTAGATGCTGGGTGTGAGAAGCAAAGTCTGGGATAAATTCTTATAGTGGAAGTTAACCATAATTAGAGCTTAACCTCGCTTGAGTGATTTGAAGTAAACTGTTACTATTTGTACTTCTGTCTTTGTAGAATCACAGAATAACAGAATCATTGAGGTTGGAAGAGACCTCCAAGATCATCTAGTCCAACCTCTGACCCAACACTAACAAGTCCTCCACTAAACCATATCCTTAAGCTCTACATCTAAACGTCTTTTAAAGACCTCCAGAGATGGTGACTCAACCACTTCCCTGGGCAGCCCATTCCAAAGCCTAACAACCCTTCCAGTAAAGAAGTTCTTCCTAATATCCAACCTAAACCTCCCCTGGTGCAACTTTAGCCCATTCCCCCTCATCCTGTCACCAGACATGGGAGAATAGACCAATCCTCACCTCGCTAAAGCCTCCTTAAGGTACCCGTAGAGTGCGATAAGGTCACCTCTGAGCCTCCACTTTTCCAGACTGAACAATCCCAGCTCCCTCTGTTGCCCTTCTCTGGATTTGCTCAAGCACCTCAATGTCCTTCTACAAGAAGAAACACAGGTGAGTTTTTTATTTTCTCTGAAAGTTTATTCTAGCTGGTAAAACTTGAAACAAAAGTAACATCACTCTTGAGAATGGTTTGCCTAGGAAATCTGAGAAGACCTCCAGGAACTAGTCAGCTGTCCTCTACCAATACAACAGAAAGGGAAATCATAACATCATATGTGACCTTTACATAGAAGTTATTTACTAATATCTGTGAAAAATTCTTTATTTTTTTTCTAATTACTTGCATATATAACCAGACTTCTGTAATGATCACAAAATGAACATGCTTCTCTGTTTGCAAAGTGTATCTCTAACATATTTGTTGTTGCTATTTACAAACTGTTCTGAAGCTATTGTACAGAAAGAACTTTTTTTTTTTTTTTTTTTTTTTTTTTTTTTTACTTTCTGGTCTCATAAAGTCTCTGGTCTCTTGCTTATAGACAGTTTGACAAAACCAAAAGTACACACAAAAAAAAGTACTAAGTAATTTAAAAAATAAACAAAAACAAACAAAAAAACCTCTTGTGCATAAATATATAGAGGTTTATAAATATATATATTTACACATATACAAAATAATTATTGGTAGGGTAAGTCTTGCATTCCACCTCCAGAACATCATATTCTGAGCTGTTACTGCATACAGTAAATCATGGAATCATAGAATCATTTAGGTTGGAAAAGACCTTCAAGACTATGAAGTCCAAACTTTAACCTAACACTGTCAAGTCTACCACTAAAACATGTCCCTAAGCACCACATCTACACATCTTTTGAAGACCTCCCCAGATGATGACTCAACTACTCCCATGGGCAGCCCGTTCCAATACTTCCAAAAAAGAAATATTTCCTAATATCCAACCTAATCTTCCCTTGGTACACCTGGAGGCCATTTCCTCTTGTCCTATTACTTGCTGCATGGGAGAAGAGACCAACCCCCACCCCACTACAACCTCCTTTAAGGTAGTTGTAGAGACCAATAAAGTCTTCCCTCAGCCTCCTTTTCTCTAGGCTAAATAAACAGAGTTCCATCAGCCACTCCTCATATGTCTTGTTTTCTTGTAACAGCTTCTTTGCTCTTCCCTGAATGTGTTCCAGCAACTCAATATCCTCGTTGTAGCGAGAAACCCAAAACCAGACGTGATACTCAGGATGCAGTCTCACCAGAGCTGCGTACTCACTTCCCTAATCCTGCTGGCCACACTTTTTCTGATGCAGGCCAGGATGCCATTGACCTTCTTGGACACCTGAAAACACTAACAGCTCATATTCAGTTGGCTGTAAACCAGCATCCCCAGACATTTTTCTGCCAGGCAACTTTACAGCCATTCTTTCCACAGCCTATAATGCATGAGGTTGTTATGACCCAAGTGCAGCACTTAACATTTAGCCTTTCTGAATGTCATGTGACTGGATGTGACTTGTCAATCTAGCCTATTCAGATTGCTCTGCAAAGCCTTCCTACCCTCAAGATGATCGACACTCCTACACAACTTGGTGTGATCTTCAAACTTACTGAGGGTGCACTCAACCCCCCCATTAATATAATTGATAGAGCTATTAAACAAAACTGACCCCAATGCTGAACCCTGAGAAATGCCACTTGTAACTGGCTGCCAACCAGATTTAATTCCATTTATAACAATCCTTTGGGACTGGCCATCTAGATCGTTTTTTACCCAGCAGTACATCAGTTCGAACCATGAGCAGCCAGTTTGTCCAGGAGAAGACTATGGGAAACAACATCAAATTCCTTTCTGATGTCCAGTAACATCACAGCATTTCCATCTTCCTCTATGAAGGTCATCTTCTCAGAGAAGGAGAGCAAGTTAGTCAGGCAGGACCTGCCTTTCACATACCCATGCTGACTGGGTCTGATCACTAGGTGTAATACCTCTATTAATTCTTTCACTGGCAGGAGTGACTGTCATGTTTTCTAGGATTTGCAGACACAGTTGTTCTTGCAAGGCTTCCCAATAGAGTTCTTCCTGGGCAGTCCTGCAATATTAATCCAGAAAGCTTCTATGCATCTTCATGCCTTTATGTGACACCAATAAAATGCAATACATACTCTCTTTATACTATTTTGAGAGGCTATTGGATGGCCTCACCCTATCTCAAACACTTTCAAAAGCAAAACAAACAAACAAATAAACCAAACCAAAACAAACCAAAATAAAATAATAATAATAAAAAAATCATAAACCTTATGGCCAAAAGGTCACAAAGACCCGTAGGACTCTCAAGACTAGATTCACTGCAGTCTGGATTAGTCCTTCCCATCATGCAATTTCACAGACAGAAAACAGTCTTTGATACCTTTGCACTTAGAAATGTAGATTTACCTAATGTGTTCCAGTTGCCTAGGTGTACTGTAGGGACAGAACTTCAAAATCTCAGAGTCTTTATGTCTTTATGTGAAGATTTATCTGAAGTCTATTTAGAATCATGAAATATTTCAATAGTGTTTGAGCATCCTGGTAGATCTAAGAATTAAGAATTCTGAAATTTAGTTTACATCTTCTGTAAATTCACTGATTCAGAAAATGTTCCTTTGCTGATTTATTTAGCAAGAATACTTGTGCATCATAATTACAAAAGGAACATCTTACAGTTTATGCAAATTCATTCAAGTGCTCAGATGAACATCGACAAATAAAATTCTGAAACATTAACTGCTATAATACTTAGAACATAACAAGGTTTTTTGAACAATAAGTAGTCTTCTGGAAATGCTTACAACAGTAAATGAGTGGGAGAATGTCCTGGTTTCAGTTAGGACAGTTATTTTTTCCTCCTAGTAGCTGGTAGGGTGCTATGTTTTGGATTAGGATGAGAAGAGTGCTGATATCATGCTGATGTTTTAATTGCTGGAGAGCAATGCTTACACTATGCCAAGGACTTTTCAGCTCCTCGCTCTGTCCTGCCAGCGGGCAGGCTGGGGGTGCAGCAAAAGCTGGGAGGGGACAAACCCAGAACAGCTGACCCAAACTGGCCAAAGGGGTATTCCATACCATCTGACGTCATGCTAAACAATATATAGGGGTGGCTAGCCGGGGTGGGGGGGCCGGCTGCTCGGGGTGGGGCTGGGCATCGGTCAGCGGGTGGTGAGCAATTGCATTGTGCATCACTTGTTTGTACATATTATTATTATTATCATTATTATTTTCTATCTTAATAAACTGCCTTTATCTCAACCCACAGGCTTCACTTTCCCGTTTCTCTCCCCCATCCCAGAGAGGGAGGGGGGAGGGTGAGCGAACGGCTGTGTGGTGTTTAGCTGCCAGCCGGGTTAAACCACAACAGCTTTTTTGGCGCCCAACGTGGGGCACGAAGGGTTGAGATAACGATAGATCTAATCAGAATGTTGATTGCTTTAATATCAAGTCTGCTGTGCCTGTATTCCAAACTGAGTTTTATAGCATGTTACTTGCTGTATGTGATCCCTGTCGTGCTGTTTATCCTCTCCGGGCCCTGGTTGAAGATCGTTATGGTACTGTGCTGTGTAACAATAGCTTACGATATGATGAAATATCTGGCCATGACTCTAACTTGGTATTTGTACGCAGCACTGTCGTCGACTCTGTACTTTGGAAACCATATCTCGGAAACTATTAACAGTTACACCTACTGCCTTTTTCCATCAGGGAGCCAGTCTGTGAAGGGGACAGGGAAAGATATTTTTCCTTACTTGTTCACTCTCCCTTTCTCCTTCAGCACCCTCTTATCCCCCGAGCTAGTTACGATAGCTCTCCAAGATGTTGAATATCTTTGGGATACTCAGACCAGCATATTCTTGTTGTTATGTCTCTTGAATGTGCTTCAGGTTTTGTTCAAGGTTAAACAACTACTTAGGAATCTCATGCAGAGATCTGTCCTGAGGCGGGATAATTGTGAGTGGCAGGGAGTGTGGGAGGATATGGGCAGGTGGCTAGAGCAGTGGGCACCTCCGATGTTTTGTAGATTCACCCCTGAACAACTGCAAAATCCAAAAAAACTGGTAGAATGCTTGCAAAAAGAGTGTCGTGACTCTGGCAGTTCCAAAGTGACACAACTCACTGTAGCATGTTGGGGCCTGGCCTATGCCTATCGAGCTGCAATTGATGCTACTATGAACCGAGTGACAGACCCTGCAGCCACCCCAGCTCCTGCTCCTGCAGCCGCTCCAGCTCCTGCTCCTGCAGCTGCCCCAGCTCCAGCTCCTGCTCCTGCAGCCACCCCAGCTCCAGCTCCTGCAGCCGCTCCAGCTCCTGCTCCTGCAGCCGCTCCAGCTCCTGCAGCTCCAGCTCCTGCAGCTCCAGCTCCAGCTCCAGCTCCTGCAGCCGCTCCAGCTCCTGCAGCTACAGCTCCAGCTCCTGCAGCCACTCCAGCTCCTGTGGCTGGGCCAGAGAAACGAGACGTAGCAGTGCAAGTTGCCCCTGCAGAGGGTGTTCCAACCCCTGTGGCAGACCCTGTGGTTGGGTCAGAGAAACGAGCTGTAGCAGTACAAGTTGCCCCTGTAGACAAGGTGAAAAAATGGTATAGAGACTCAGGTCATTTAGAACGCAGAGAGTCTTCTGCTAGGTCTAGGTATAGAGAAGACGAGGTCGGGCTATCAGAGGAGCAGGAGGATGAAGATGGGGATGTTGAAAAATCAACAGTAGTTACCCGAAACCTATAGCAGCATGAGCTACGAGATGTGCGAAAAGATTTTGGTCGCTGCATAGGTGAGCAGCTTGTCACCTGGCTGCTCTGGTGCTGGGATACTGGAGCCAATTGTGTGGAATTAGAGGGCAAGGAAGCCAGGCAGCTGGGATCCCTTGCTAGAGATGCAGGCATTGACAAAGCAATTGGAGATGGAGCACGATCTCACAGCCCCTGGAGGCGTCTCCTGTATGCTGTAAGGGAAAGGTATCCCTACAAGGAAGAACTTGTATGTCTGCCAAGCAAGTGGACCACTATGGAGAAGGGAATCCAGTACCTGAGGGAATTAGCCGTACGGGAGGTGATTTATGAGGACCCAGACAATGGACCCACAGATCCAGATGAAGTCAGGTGTACACGACCCATGTGGCGGAAGTTTGTACGGAGTGCACCATCATCATATGCCAGCTCATTGGCAATAATGGCCTGGAAAGAGGATGAGGAACCCACAGTGGGTGATGTGGCTAAACAACTCCGGCAGTACGGAGAAAGCCTCTCCTCTTCCCTACAGGCCTGCGTCTCGGCTGTGGAGAAACTTTCTGAAAGCGTCCATCAACTAAAAGAGAATACTTTGGAGAAACTTTCTGAAAAGGTACACCACCCTGAAGAGAGATTATTTTCTTCCCCACCTGAACGAACCAGGGTCCACCAACTAAAAGAGAATACTTTGGAGAAACTCTCTGAAGAGGTCCAGCAACTTAAAGAGAGTTTATTTTCCTCCCCTCCTGTACAAACCAATGTCTCTGCTATTAGGGGTAAGTGCTCATCCGTGCAAGGAAGACGATATGGTGGATACACACCTCGGGCCATCCTGTGGTTTTACCTACGTGACCATGGAGAGGACATGAGAAAATGGGATGGAAAATCTACCGCAACCCTAGAGGCACGGGTACGTGAGTTGCAAAAGACAACAATTGGGAAAAAGGGGGTCTCTGAAAAGTTTGCTGCTCCAACTTCCAGCAGGCAGTCCTTTAAACACAGGAATGAAGATTCTGATGAGGATTAGAGGGGCCCTGCCTCCAGCCAGGGGGAGGAAAGGGACAATCAAGTTTATTGGACTGTGTGGATTTGATGGCCTGGCACATCAGACACACAGAAGTATAAGGCTTTAGTAGACACCGGTGCACAATGTACTCTAATGCCATTAAGCTATACAGGGCCAGAGCCCATCAGTATTTATGGAGTGACGGGAGGATCCCAGCAATTAACTGTATTGGAAGCTGAACTGAGTCTAACTGGGAATGAGTGGCAAAAACACCGTATTGTGACTGGCCCGGATGTTCCATGCATCCTTGGCATAGACTATCTTAGAAGAGGATATTTTAAGGACCCAAAAGGGTTCCGGTGGGCTTTTGGCATAGCTGCCTTAGAGACAGAGGGCATTGAACAATTGTCTACCTTGCCCGGTCTCTCAGAGGACCCTTTTGTTGTGGGATTGCTGAGGGTCAAAGAACAACAAGTGCCAGTTGCTACTACAACTGTGCACCGGCGGCAATATCGCACCGACCGAGACTCCCTGATTCCCATCCATGAGCTAATTCGTCAACTGGAGAGCCAAGGAGTGATCAGCAAGACTCATTCACCTTTTAATAGTCCCATATGGCCAGTGCGGAAGTCTAATGGGGAGTGGAGACTAACCGTGGACTATCGTGGCCTGAATGAGGTCACACCACCACTGAGTGCTGCAGTGCCGGACATGCTAGAACTCCAGTACGAACTGGAATCAAAGGCAGCCAAGTGGTACGCCACAATTGATATCGCTAATGCATTTTTCTCCACCCCTCTAGCAGCAGAGTGCAGGCCACAGTTTGCTTTCACTTGGAGGGGTGTCCAAAACACCTGGAATCGGCTGCCCCAGGGGTAGAAACACAGCCCTACCATTTCCCATGGACTGATCCAGTCTGCGCTGGAGCAGGGGGGAGCTCCTGAACACCTGCAGTACATCGATGACATCATTGTGTGGGGTAACACAGCAAAGGAAGTTTTTGAGAAAGGGAAGAAAATAGTCCAAATCCTTCTGAAGGCCGGTTTTGCCATAAAACAAAATAAAGTTAAAGGACCTGCACGAGAGATCCAGTTTTTAGGAATAAAATGGCAAGATGGACGTCGTCAAATCCCAATGGACGTGATCAACAAAATAACAGCTATGTCTCCACCAGCTAGCAAAAAGGAAACACAAACTTTCCTAGGTGTCGTGGGGTTTTGGAGAATGCACATTCCAAATTACAGTCTGATTGTAAACCCGCTCTACCAAGTAACCCGTAAGAAGAATGATTTTGAATGGGGCCCTGAGCAACGACAAGCTTTTGAACAAATTAAGCAGGAAATAGTTCATGCAGTAGCCCTTGGGCCAGTCCGAACGGGACTAGATGTAAAGAATGTGCTCTACACCGCAGCCGGGGAGAATGGCCCCACCTGGAGCCTGTGGCAGAAAGAACCTGGGGAAACTCGAGGTCGACCCCTAGGGTTTTGGAGTCGGGGATACAGAGGATCTGAGGCCCGCTACACTCCAACAGAAAAGGAGATATTGGCAGCATATGAAGGAGTTTGATCTGCTTCGGAAGTGGTCGGTACTGAAGCACAGCTCCTCCTGGCACCCCGACTGCCAGTACTGGGCTGGATGTTCAAAGGAAGGGTCCCCTCTACACATCATGCAACTGATGCTACATGGAGCAAGTGGGTTGCACTGATTACTCAGCGGGCTCGAATAGGAAACCCCAGTCGTCCGGGCATCTTGGAAGTGATTATGGACTGGCCAGAAGGCAAATACTTTGGGATGTCATCAGAGGAGGAGGTGGTCCGTGCTGAGGAAGCCCCACTGTACAACAAGCTACCAGAAAATGAGAAGAGATATGCCCTGTTCACTGACGGGTCCTGTCGCATTGTGGGAAAGCATCGGAGATGGAAAGCTGCTGTATGGAGTCCTACATGACGAGTTGCAGAAGCTGCTGAGGGAGAAGGTGAATCGAGTCAATTTGCAGAAGTAAAAGCCATCCAGCTGGCTTTAGATATTGCTGAACGAGAAAAGTTCAGCAGTTCTCTACCTCTACACTGATTCGTGGATGGTAGCAAATGCCCTTTGGGGGTGGTTACAGCAATGGAAACAGAACAACTGGCAGCACAGGGGCAAACCCATCTGGGCTGCTGCACTGTGGCAAGATATTGCTGCCCGGGTAGAGAACCTGGTTGTACAGGTACACCATGTAGCTGCCCATGTGCCCAAGAATCGGGCTACTGAAGAACATCAAAACAACCAGCAGGTGGATCAGGCTGTCAAGATTGAAGTGGCTCAGGTGGACCTGGACTGGCAATATAAGGGTGAACTATTTGTAGCCCGATGGGCCCATGAAACCTCGGGCCATCAAGGTAGAGATGCAACATACAGATGGGCTCGTGATCGAGGGGTGGACCTGACCATGGACACTATAGCACAGGTTATTCATGATTGTGAAACATGTGCTGCAATCAAGCAAGCCAAACGGTCAAAGCCTCTTTGGTACGGAGGTCGATGGCTGAAATATAAATATGGAGAGGCCTGGCAAATTGATTACATCACACTCCCTCAAACCCGCAATGGTAAGCGCCACGTACTTACAATGGTGGAAGCAACCACTGGGTGGCTGGAAACATATCCTGTGCCCCATGCCACTGCCCGAAACACTATCCTGGGCCTTGAAAAGCAAGTGCTATGGCGACATGGCACCCCAGAAAGAATTGAGTCAGACAATGAGACTCATTTCCGAAACAACCTTATAGATACTTGGGCCAAAGAACATGGTATTGAGTGGGTGTATCACATCCCCTATCACGCACCAGCCTCCGGTAAAGTTGAGCGATACAATGGACTGTTAAAGACTACACTGAAAGCAATGGGTGCTGGGACATTCAGAAATTGGGACACACATTTGGCAAAGGCCACCTGGTTAGTCAATACTAGGGGATCTGCCAACCGAGCTGGACCTGCCCAATCAAACCTGCTACATACAGTAGAAGGGGATAAAGTTCCTGTAGTGCATGTAAGAAATATGCTAGGTAAAACAGTCTGGGCTACTCCTGCCTCAGGAAAAGGCAAACCCATTTGTGGGATTGTTTTTGCTCAAGGACCTGGATGCACTTGGTGGGTAATGCAAAAGAATGGGGAGGTCCGGTGTGTACCTCAAGGGGATTTAACACTGGGTGAGAATAGCCCATGAGTTGAGATGTATTATGTTAATTATTATATAATACTGTGTGTCATCACTACCATAGATGAAAATAGTGATTAACTAGAATGTATTGGAAAGAGTGTAACCTGAGCATGACATAAATGGTATGGAATAAGGGGTGGAATAAAGATTAAATGGGAAACTGTTTTGAGAGTGTTGGACTATGAACAAACCTCTGAAATTAAAACAAAGCTTGTGTCGACAGGAGACTAAAGGATAAACATCAAAATGAAAGCAGTGTGTTGCTACGGAGAGATTTGAAAATGACAGAGTGGCTTGGGTTTAAAGTGCGAAAAAATATGAAGTTATATGTAGATTTAAGAGGAAAGAGGGGGAAAAAAAAAGATCTAATGGTCTGAATGAACTGGAATGGGTGGGTTATTAAATGTATTACTTGAGCATAATTCTGTATCAACAGAAATTACCACAGTGAAAACTGATCTTCACATTTATAAAGATAAAAACATTTTTGCAGGAGTAGAAAAGCAAAGGGCATCTTACAATTTTCAAATTATTTTATCAGGAACAAATGCTATTCAAATTTGGAATGTGATCTCTGCCAGTCTTTTTATTTTTAGAACTTGGCATGTCTTTTATTCATTTTATTTTATTTATTTTCAATATTATTTTATTCAATAACTATATCCAGAATATAATCTCTATGTACAAATGACTTTACCTTTTAGGGATAATTCTAACAAAATAAATGCAAGTGTTTTTGTTAGTGTTGTTGTTGTTTTTTGTTTTGTTTTGTTTAGAAATAATTCTAACAAGGCAACAAAATCAATCAGCTGAGATGGCTGTGGAGTTTCAATACTTGGAAGTATTCAAACCCTGACTGGACACAGTTGTTTCAGTTATTTTAAAGCTCACATTTTTGGAATTATCTCTGATGAAAATCAGAGATTTTCCTCACCTGTCTTGTGTCTTTGCACTTATTTTGAGGTATAAAATGCATTATGGTTTGATAAAAATATGAAGGTATAAAATAAAATTAATTTCATTGTTTCTAGACATTACTAAAATCATTCAGAAAATGCAGATTAAGAGCTCAGTATCAAAGCTATTAAAAAATATGGTCTTAACATACACAAAGCTAAGTGAAGCAACGGTTAAATTTCACTTAGTCCCTTTCATTATTATGGGGTTGGGTTAATTTTCTTTTGAATACTTTCCTCTTTAATTAAAAGATCTGAGAGCAGGCTAAAAAGCAATTCAACTCCCAGATTTGTTTGAAGAAGAGAAGGAAGATCAAGTGGTAAAAGGACTTCAGCTTTTCCAAACAGCTGCCCACAGACTTCCTTGACTCCACAGCATATTCTCTGCAGCAGTCAAGCTATTTCCATAGATAAACAGCAAAATCCACTCCTCAAGAGCAAAAAATAACTAAAGGTATTATCTGGTCTTCTAATTTTCACTGAGTCCTAATGAAAAAGACAAAAAAACATCATTTGCTTTGAATGTGTTCAGTATGGTAACTTCAGGATCTGTGTGCGTCACAAAATAAGCTATTTCAGCATTATAAATGCAAAACCAGATCCCTGTTTTCCACACCAAGTACCAGGAAAGATTTGAATTAAGGTTGATCCATGTGGTTCTCAAAAAGATCTTTCTTCTGAGGGAGAATTTTCTGTTGAATTACTTTGTCTTCCACAAATGCTGTTATTTGATCATAAATGTTCGTTTCTACATTTTGGCAAGTATAACTCTTAGTTTTAAAAATAGCAGGATCTGACTTCTTAAATCACCTCATTCAAGACTGGGTGTAGATAACACTTGAGGTCAGACAAAGAGGATTACTTAGGGAAGAGAGAAGGCTCAAGAGGGACCAAGATTCATGGAGGAGAAAAGTAAGTTTGTTATACAAACTGTCATATCATATAACGTTTGCTATACATACTATCTCTCTACCTGAACAACTGAACACTACACCACTACACCACTACTCTTTTTATTTTTCTTATTTATTTTTTTTTTCAGTATTCATGAAAGTACAGTAACTCCCTGTTACACATTTCAAGTTCACAGACCACTTGTTTCTTTTAGATCACAAACCAGAGGGCATTATTTTTCCTCTTGCAGTGGAGAATCCAAATTTATAACAACTGTAGTAGGGAGATCAAAGGGATTTTATGATAACTTTGCAGACATTAGTTTCAAGCATCTGCACTAACACATCTGAATAAGGTTTGCATGATACTGCCCTTTTCCTGGAATGGTTTTGAAGACCAAATAGCTTTTTTACAAGTGTTCACAGCAAACAAGAAGATTGTGAAGATTAAAGCAAATCCATTACTCTTATTCTAATGGCTATTTTGAAATACCTTCTATTTCAGACAAGATTCTCTTAAAGAGAATTCGAGCTAGAGTATATAGTGTATATACAATAAGAGATTATTTGTGTTTATGTTCTTCTGAGCATGAGACAAGCACATTTCTGCTAGAAGTCTGGGAAATGTGTATATTAAATATATATATCTATATATATATATAGCTTACAAAGATCATTTTTCAAGACCGCCCTTGAGAGGAAACCTTTTTTATTTGCAAAGCTGAAAACTGCAATTGGCAACTTTTCAATACACTTTTGTTTTCTGTGAACACCATTGCATTTTTATGATGAAAGTTAGGAATTTGATGACAAGAAACAGTAAATCATAACTTTGAGTAAACTGTAATGTGTAGCCATTAATTCAATACATTTGTATAAATGACTGTGAACAAAAGTGAAAGAGAATAAAGTGTCTGAAGAGCTGAAGCAGCATGGCAATTCACCAATGGGACCTGGACAAGGGAGCAAGGACTGACTGGGAAACAAGGCAGAAGGTATAAACAAGAGTTATTTGAAATAAAAATAAGAGTTATTTGAAATAAAAATAATAATAATAATAATAATAATAATAAAAAAAAAAAAAGGGATCAAGTGTCAGCTTTGGATTAGCTAGCAAATAAGTATGGAATTGGGTCAAGGTGTTAAAAACACCTTAGTGGAGAAAGGGTGTTGTTTCGGGGCGGGGGAGGGAGAAGCTTTCACTTTTTTTTTTTTTTTTTTTTTCTTTGACATGGGTATTTATCATTTATCCAAAGTAATTAATTTATCCTGTAAGCATTCTCCTGAAAGCATTACAATGTAACAGGTTCAGGTACTGAAATATTGTGTTCAACTATGATATCCACTCTGTTCATTTTTGCTGTGAAATTTAGAAGTAAAGAAGGGGGAAAAAAAATAATTCATAAAACTGTTCAAAATTTCATTCAGCTTCCCTGTTGAAATTAGAATTTAACTCCAAAAAAGTAAAAGTAAATAGTCTAGCTCTTCCCTTTGTTTTGTGGGGGTCATCTGTGGATCTGAAACTGTGACAGCCCAGATGTGGAACTGACTGTTCAGTTTTGGAAGCTAGACTGTTCTCACTTATTGGGGAATAGAAGTAAAATTTCAGGCATTAATTAAAATATTTTTTCCTAAGACTTGTTTCATTACTAACTTGACACACAGGTCAACTCAAAAACTTCAGGTAGAAGTTCCTATGGGCTTTTTTAGATTTATTTGCCAGGGAGAGATCACACCATTCTTCTTCTCCTTCTTGTTTTTGCTTCCCTTAAGAGTCTTTAGAAGAGGGCAAAACAGCCGGAGTCTGAACAATCCTATCCATTAAAAGCAGCTCCATGGTGAAAGCACAGGAATAGATTTCTTTTCCTCCCATAGGTTCCTGCTGTTACTTTTGTCTGTGCTTAACAAAGACAGCAGTCCCTGACAGGGAATGAAGTTGGGAGATAAGTGATAGTTAAAAAGAAAATATCTGTAAATCATCCTTTTGAGTCTATTATTGCATGAAGAACAGAAGAGAAAGCTTTGCCACGCATAAGATTATTTTAGTGGAAGTCATGAGGGAAGGGATTTCTTCCCTTCCACTCTGATTACTTAAAGGCCCAGGTAAGGATAAACTTTGTATGGTTATGCAAATTAAACCTTCTTTAGAGGTTCATTCACCACTAATTTTTCATTTGAAAAGATTCTCAACACTCTGCTGAGCATAGTAATAGATAGCAGCAAAGTCAGATGACATAAGCTCAGACTTTTAATTATTTCTCAGAACAGAACTTAGTGGATATGTGGTTTTGTGAATTTTTGTGTCCAACATTTTTTTATTTGAGTTTTGTCATCCTTATGGTTTGTATAAGTGACAACTCTGATATAATAATAATAATAATAATGAATGGAAAAATATATAAACTCTTATATTTTCTCTTTTATTTTAAAAGGGTAATGTTACATTGCAATAAGAAAATTTGATATGCAGTACAATTTTTGTTTCTATGTCACTTTGTAATAAGAGTGACTAGAGACACGCACCCCACCTGTACCCCTAGGCCCCCTAACAGAGATGGAGCCTGCTAATATTCGCTATTTCATTTATATGCTTTATTGAATATTTTATACACTACTCAGATTGAAAGAAAGATTAAATACAGAACAGTGCATTTTTTTGATAATTATTTAAGAACTGATGACATCTCAAAATTATTACTGTGTCAACCCAACAGAATGAATGATATGCTTAGAGTAAAAAATAAACTGATCAGTAATTGATGTTAAAAAAAAAAAAAAAAAGCAAAAAAAAAAACCTTAGCAAAAAAGGAAGGGGGAGGGGGAGGGGAAGAACAAAAAATAAAGCTAGACTGACCAATAGTATTTATGATACAGACAGATGAGCAGTGAAGAAGAACAAACATCATTGACCATGAAGAGTTCCCTCCATTTGATTTTTCAGTATGGAAGATTTGCTTAAAATGTAGGATGAGTGTGCTATAAGGCACTTTGAGAAAGGATGCACATTTCTTTAACATGTATTTTCAAATTGAAAGGGGAAATGCAAAGATGGGAATAAAGATAACTTTGTAAATAGCCTGAAGTATTTATCTTCTCGCATAAGAGGCTATATTCTAATTCCAAGTTAAATAGTCTGACTTTACTGCAGTTGGACTAGATTTGCAACAGTTTAAGGGAGAAAAGATCTCTCCATATGTGTCCTTTTTTGTATTTGTCCATCAAAACATTGATCTGCAGGAAAGATTGTGCTATAAAATGGGGAAAGCAAACAGATTTGAACTTCTCTATCAGTTTTATTGTACATCAAAGCAATTACTCTTGCTGCCAAGAGAAATAAAGTTTGATATCCTTCGAGTTTAAATGTGTCAGATGTAGTTCTTCAAAATATAATACAAGTTGCAGACTCTGAAACACAGAACACAAGCTGGAATTCTATTTGCAGCTGCCAGTGGGATGTGTGGGGATCTGATTTGCAAGCTGGTCTTTCAGAGGAAGCAAGAAAAAGGTATATATATGGCACACCACTGCAGAAAGCTGGTTCTCAAGATCAGGGTGAGAGATTACATGGTTTGCCACATGCACATAAAGAAGCAGGTGTGACTGCCTTTTCAGTATTTTCCACTGTCAGAAAAAATACTTGCAATATGCCTTTGGTGGAGGAGGAACAAGCCAGGGAATACTTAAGCAAACTGAACATACATATAAAACCATTAGCCACAATAGGATGCTATAAGAACCAACAGATGTCATTGCATTGTCACTCTTGATAATCTTTGCTCAACCGCTTTAACTGGGATAAATTCCCAAAGACTGGGAGAAAGCAAATGCCATCCCCTATTTCCAAGAAGGGCAAGAAGGAGGACACAAAAGGCAAGAAAACCATCATCAGTAGTCAGCATGGATTCACCAAGGGGAAACTTGACTGAAGTGATAAGCTTCTATGATAAAATGACTGCCCTGAAAGACAAGGAGGGAGCATTGGATACTGTCTACCTAGACTTCATAAAACCTTTGACGTTCTCCTATAAGATTTTCATAGACAAACTGTTGTATGGGCTGGCTGGACAGTGAGGTGAATTGAAAGCTAGGTGAATGGCTGAGCCCAGGGGGTAATGATCAGTGGTGCAAATTCTAGTCAGAAACTAGTAACTATTGGTGTACCACAGCAGTCAATACTGGATCCAGTCCTGGTTAACATCTTTGTTAATAAAGTGGATGATGGGGCAGATTGTACCCTTAACAAGTTTGCAGATGACACAAGACTGGGAGGAGTGGCTAATATGCTAGAGGGGAATATTCAGGGGAATCTAGAAAGGCTGGAGAAATGGGCTGACAGGAACCTCATGGATTTCAGCGAAGAGAGATTTCCAAGTCATGCACCCAAGGAGGAACAAATGCAGACACCAAGCAGAATATGCCCTGGGGGTCCTGTTAGATACCAAGTTCAACATTAGCCAGCAGAGAGTCCTTGCAGCTAAGAAAGCTAACAGCATTCTTAGCTGCGTTAGTCAAAGTACTGCCAGCAGGTCAAGAACGGTGATCCTTCCTTCTTAGCACTGGTGAAACCACACCTGGATTGCTGTATCCAGTTCTAGGCCCTCCAGTACAAGAGGGATATAGAGACTACTGGAGAGAGTCCAACATAGGGCCACAAAGATGATGACAGCACTGGAGCACCTTTCCCATGAGGAAAGGCTGAGAGATCTGTGACTGTTCAACCTGGAGAAGAGAAGGCACAGCATGGTGGGAGATCTTACCACTGTGTGTAAGTATCTGAAGGAAGGGTGGAAAAGAGAACAGAGACAGGCCCTTTCCAGTGGTGCCCTGTGCAAAGACAAGAGGAAAAGGGCACAAACTGAAACACATTCCTTCTGAGTTTCAGGAAACCCTTCTTTCCTGTAAGAGTGACCAAGTACTGGAACAGGTTGCCCAGAGAGGTGTCCCTGCTTGAGCAGTGACATTGGGCCTAAACCTTTCTGTTACTCTGTGACTTGCATGGCAGTCTATTAAAGATGTATTTTTCCCACACACAACTCCCTCACCACTTCAGTTGCCTCCACCTACTTCAAGCTTTATTGTATAGTGAAGAATTTTTTAATCTGAGTTGAACAGTTTATACCACTAGGAAATTACTGGACATTTCCATGAACAGCCTCTATTTCTCACATTAGAATTGTCCTTTTCCTCCACGAAGGGCAACTTAAATCATAATATAGGTGAGTTGGGGCAGTAGAAAACATATATAAATATATGCATAAATCTTTTCAGCATTTTCTTTAATTTTCATTCAATTTTATATATATGTAATTAAAAATAAATCAATAAATGTCAAATATTAAGCTCATGGCCAAAATGGAACATACTGAAAGAAAAAGTGAACATCTCTTGATAAAGCTAAAGCTTTAGTCTTTCAGTTTCCTTCTCTACAAGTGGGGATTTATTAGAAGTATGCATTCCACCTGCTAAGTCAGACTGTTACAATGGAAGCATATAGCCAGTCTAATAAGCTCTGTCACACTTTGAGGGGTGGTAGAATGGCATTTCCAGCAGTCCCAGGTGTAGAGAGGAGTGAGGAAAGATTCAGCAAGGTGCAATGCGTTGCCCTTTTTCTCTCATTTGAAGCATATCCAGAGAAAAACTGCAGGTTTTCCACTGGTAGCAGTTCAGTTTGCTTTCAGGCATTCAAACAGACATTCAAACCAGTCTTCAAGTGAACATGAATTTGGCATGCAACAGTAATAGACCTTATAATTATTGATACAACTTGCTTACTGTGGGAATGTTGCCACATAGCTTACCGTAGTTTCATTAAGTCACTTAACTTCTGCATACAAGCTAAATGGAAATAACCATACCCATCAAGCTTGGTGAGATTTCTTAAGAATAAATTGATTTGTTCAAAATTCTGCAGTCAAAATAAAATAATATAATGGACAATCTATTAGTTCAGAAAACACTTATTAAACCTCACCAGGCTGAAGCAATACTTTGTGTTCACACATACGTTCTTTGTCATCCCCATTCTGATTCCTAGTTCTACTAACAGAACAAAAGAAGGAACAAAAATCTCCAAACGAAAATAACAGATTTCATCTGAGATGATTAGTTTATGTAGAATAAACAATAGAATATACTAAAAGAAAAAAGAATGTCAGCAGAGTAATGGGCAAATCCAAAATCTGTTTAAGTCAGTGAAGTATTCATTCACACCCTAATAAGCTCATAAATATAGTCTATCTCTAGTTTGATAGAATGCAAAATAATGTAGTGTTTAGCTTTTGAAGAGTAGGCCTTTTCCTTTATAACCTTAATATCAGCTGTACTGTGATAGAAAAAGGAGTTTACAGATCTTGCTTGTCTTAATGCAATTTTAGGCATTTAATAGCAAAGAACTTTTAGAGGCATGCATTTAATAGGAAGTTAATATTTCTGATTTCCAAAATTGTTTTGTAATTATGATCACTGAAGTATTCATTAAGTTTATAGAAGTTTCTGATGACTTATTATTGTTAAGGCATTAAGAAGTTGTTCTGAGAAGAAATATTTTTGAAAATGCTACAGGAAAATATAAAGACTACTTCATCAGCTGATAAGGATTTAATGGATTTTTTTTTTTTAAAAAAAAAAAAAAAAAAAAAAAAAGCTGTCCAAATTCTAGTTTGATTGGCCTGTTGTTGTTCCAGTAACATATGGCTTAAATCTGCATTGAATATATTTAGCATCTTGATAAACACAGTGTTAATTAAGATCATTAATTCAAGATGTCAGTATATATATATATATATATACATATGTTCATGTATATATCTGCTGATAAAGAATTGTATAATTAGGAGCAAGCTACTCTTTATTTTTTGATGGGTTTCAGATTATTTCCATCTTGTTTCCAGTCAATTTGTTTCAGCAGTTAATGTAATTAGTATTATTTATTCCAAAATTGAAAAGGAACACTGGAAAGAACTGGAGTGCAAACAACTCAATTTGCATTTTTCATTAGTTATACATCCTTTTTTTCCTGATAATCTTAACTTGTATACAGCATTAATTCCTCAGTTTAACTGAGTGAAGAAATGAAGTGTCATTTTGCTTTTATACTACCAAAATAACACAGCAAATTCTTTGCCTGTAAAGTACACTTCCCTTCCCACCCCCACCCCGATACACACACACACCTACACCCCACACCCCATAAAGCCAACAATAACTAGTTCAAAGGGAAAATCTTGCTGCAGTTAGTTGTTGCTGTCTTAGGTCTCAACAAGTATGGAGCCAATGGTGAGTATGGGAAAAGAGAGAAGAAAGCAGGAAGGTTTTTTGCCTGCTAGGCATGAAGAATTTAAAATACTTAACCTTTCTTCAACCAGCACAACAATCACCTGTTAAATAGTGAGCTTTGTCTCTTCATTCAGACCTGATCTGCAGTATTGAAGTGAGTGAATACTGAGCAGAAGTCCACCTGAGCTTCAGATTTTGTGGGGAGATGGGACATAGAGAGCTACCAACCTGACCACTGTTTCTAGTTTGTTATGAAGCAGCATCACAGTGATATTTTCTCATCTTCAATCTGGAGAGCAGGACCACAGAAGCCTGGGAAGGAGGCTGGTGGTTGGGACACTGATGCTTAGAATGATTTTAGTAACTCTGCACTGAAGACCTGAAATAAATAAATAAATAAATAAATAAATAAATAAATAAATGGGTTGAGAGAGCAAGATAAAAGGCATAATTTACCTTCTGTCCTGGTTTTCTTATGGTGAAAAGAACATTATGCTGTCAAAAGAGCAGAGAGACATGGCTCTCAAATTTTGGAAGGAACACAGAACAGAGATTAGTTATATCCTCCCAGAAATCCTGCTCATTCATATACATATCACACTTCTCAGTTAAGTCCATACTTCTAGTGACAGATATGACTACAGACACACAGTAGTGTCTGAGCCTGCCACAACTAACCTTTCTTCCTGATAAGACTTATTGCCTTGAGCTCAGTTCTAGCTTAAACTTACATTAAAAACTCATTATGAACCAGGTGAATGTGCTTCCTTTTTGGTATAACCAGAGAAATTATGCTTCTTGCAAGAGTTTAATCTCATATTTCTGGGTAAGCCTAACCTCTGTATTTCACTGGAATAGGGACATATCTGTAGCAACAATATCAGTACTCCCTGCCAGCTGTCAGTGTCATACTTAAGTCTATTTTTTTCTCCTAGTTTGAGTCAGTGTGATCAAACTGTTTGGATTTTCCCCAAGTGAAAACATTACGAGTCATTACCTAAGTCTGTCACATGAAGAAGTCATGTTTCCTAAGTCTGAGGTGTTTGATCCCTGAGAAATAAGAAAAAAAATCACCTTTGTAAAAAGAAACTTGCAAAGATAGGCCTAGATTTTTTTGTTTGTTTGTTTCCTTATAAACTCAGAATAACTAACTCTTCCTAACTCTTCCTAACTCTTCCTAAAAGGTATAATTTTCCTGAGTATATCCTGAGCAAATCACGAAGGACTCTATTGACTGCAGAATTAAATGTAGCACAAGAGAGTTGCAGCTAAAGCAATATCAAATGATTTCCAGGAAGTGTGATTACTATGAGTAAAACCTCAAGAAGTGCTGACAGAAACACTGAGAGATCAGTGGGACTGGAGCCCTAGGAGAGGCTATGGAGCCAGTGCAGGCTCATCCATAAGCAGAGGAGGCTTTTGGACACCCTGCAGAACTCTTGATCCAGAGGATGGAGACAGGCTCTTCACAGCAGATGTTGTGTAAAAGCTTTTTCCCAAGGACCATGGGGTGGGTCACAGAGAGGTGGTGTCAGCTCCCTTCTCAGAGGAAGAAAGCCCTGAGCAGCCTGGTCTGATCCAACAGCTGTTCCTACTCAGTTCAGGTGACCAGTCTGTCCCAAGTCCCTGCCATCCCAAATTATCCTGCTGTGCTACAGTTCTAAATGATTCAGTAGTTCTGTGAGGACCTGTTTGCCTTAAGATACCAAAGAAATTTCCATCTCATGTTAAATATATCTTGTTGTTTTCTTTATCAGTCATTTCACAACAGCATAAAAATGCAGTCTTCAAAAATTCCTGTGTGTGATTTCTTATATTGTCCATTTACTTGCCTGGCTTGCCCCTAGAATTTCAGTTCTATTGTAACTTAAGTTCCCAGTTGGCTACTCTGGGATTCACATTTACAGATCCTGACCTTTTCAAGAGGTTTCTTGTATAAACCCTTATCTCTCACAAGGCAACTCTTTCTCCTTTGAACCTGACATAGAAAGAAAAGAGAAAATTGATATCTTGAAGCTCCAACAATAATATGTTGCTCATAAAAGTACTTTAGAAAACTTTAAATATCCTTTTATGTGTAATACATTCCCAAGTATCAAAAATATCTCCCTTAAGTAAATCACCCCAAAATATAATACATACTGACATGAAATATTTTTTACAACTAAGTTATTCAAATGACCTGTATTCATCACCCACTTGAAAAGTATATTAATAATAATGGAATTGAAATTGTACTATTGAACAGAAAATTGTTATAGGGTATCATTCTACAACAATTGTTCAGGAGATTTCCACCAATAATGTTTATTGGAAAGGTAATTTTACAAATTTCAAATTCTGAACAATTAAAATAATAATAATAATAATCTTAGCATAACTGAAATAAATCTACTCCAGTATGATTCTGGTATTGCTAGGCTATCACAGCTTGAATATTACAACTAACTTAATTCAACTGAATCACAAGTTTTAATCACTAAGTCACTGTGACAATAAAAATCATATGTAATTTTATTAGTATCTTGTATTTATTTCTGAATATTTATAGTCATCTTCAACTTTAAACACAACAAGAAATACACTGCCCTGCATATCTCAGTGTTCCCTCTTTATATTTTGGTGATAAAGGCTGCCTTACAGAAGTTTGGGAATAAAGTAGAAATTTGTTAAAGAATACTGTTTAAGAATCAATAGAATGGTACTTGGTACTTTGTAGGTCTGGGTATAACTATTATCTTGCAGATTTTGTGTTCATGAAGTATTCTAAGACAATGAAAGATGCCTTGTCTATATATTACTGTGATATAAAATAAGACCTGAGAAAGTTTTATTTCCTCTGTAAAAGCACACAATATAGTGTTTCTTAATGTTGATATTCTCTGTGCAGGTATAATGACCAAATAATTTTTACTTATCATTCTTCTGCTTGCTATTTAAATCACAGTTTTGCAATTCTGTCCTCAGAATAGAAACAATCCCTTTGATTTATGAAAGGCAGGTCCTGTAAGATGAACCTAATCTCATTCTACAACAAGATGACACGCTCAGCAGATGAGAGAAAAGCTGTAAATGTGGTCTAGACTTCAGTTAGGTGTTTGATATGGCTTCCCATAGCATTCTGCCTAAGAAACTGTCTGCTAAAGACCTGGGTAGGTGTATGCTTCATTGGGTTAAAAACTAGCTGGGTGGCTGGGCCACAAAGAGTTGTGGTGAATGAAGTTAAATCCAGTTGGAGGCCAGTCACAAGTGGTGTCCCCCAGGGCTCAGTAAGGGAGCCAGTTCCCTTCAATATATTTGTCAATGATCTGATTGAGGGGATTGAGTGCACCCTCATTAAGTTTGTAGACAACACCAACTTAGGTGTGAGTGTTGATCTGCTGTAGGAGGGCTTTGCAGAGGAATCTGGATAGGCTGGACCAATGTGTTGAGGCAAACTGCATGAGGTTCGACAAGGGCAAGTGTTGGGTCCTGCACTGGGGGCACAACAATCCCATGCAACAATACAGGCTGGGGACAGAGTGGCTGGAAAGCTGCCAGACGGAAGGGGACCTGGGGGTATTGCTCAACTGCTGGCTGAATATGAGCTATCTGTGTGCTCGGATGGCCAAGAAGGCCAGCAGTGTCATGGCTTGTGGCAGAAACAGCATGGCCAGCAGGACTAGGGAAAGAATAGTCCCCTTGTCCACTTAGCTCTGTGGAGGTGTGTTGGGTCTGTCTGGGATGGAGTCACCTTTCCCTGCA
>NW_023305616.1:0-2796 GCF_011077185.1 Oxyura jamaicensis
CCCTACCATTTGCCATGGACTGATCCAGACGACACTGGAACAGGGGGATGCTCCTGAACACTTGCAGTACATTGATGATATCATCGTATGGGGGAACACAGCAGAGGAAGTTTTTGAGAAAGGGAAGAAAATAATTCAAATTCTCTTGAAAGCTGGCTTTGCTATCAAACAGAATAAGGTCAAGGGACCCGCACAGGAAATCCAGTTCTTGGGGGTAAAATGGCAGGATGGACGTCGCCACATTCCAACGGACGTGATCAACAAAATTACGGTTATGTCTCCACCATCTAACAAAAAAGAAACACAAGCTTTTCTAGGCCTCGTTGGATTTTGGAGAATGCATATTCCAGGCTATAGCCAGCTTGTGAGTCCTCTATATCGAGTGACTCGAAAGAGGAATTCTTTCGAGTGGGGCCCCGAGCAACAACAGGCCTTTGAACAAATCAAACAAGAAATAGCTCGTGCAGTAGCCCTTGGGCCTGTCCGTACCGGACCAGCTGTACAAAACATACTTTACACTGCAGCTGGGGAGCATGGCCTCACCTGGAGCCTCTGGCAGAAGACCCCAGGAGAAACTCGAGGTCGACCTTTGGGGTTCTGGAGCCGGGGCTTTCGAGGATCAGAAGCCAATTACACCCCAACTGAAAAAGAAATATTAACAGCATATGAGGGGATTCGAGCTGCTTCAGAGGTTGTTGGTACAGAAGCACAACTCCTCTTGGCCCCACGGCTACCTGTGTTACATTGGATGTTCAAAGGAAAAATCCCCACTACACATCATGCAACTGACGCTACATGGAGTAAGTGGATAGCGTTAGTTACGCAGCGGGCTCGAATGGGGAAACCCAACCGCCCAGGAATCCTGGAAGAGATTATGGACTGGCCAGAGGGTAAGGATTTTGGAATACCGACAGAAGAGATAACTCGTGCTGAAGAGGCACCACCATACAACGAGTTGCCAGAAGACAGAAAGCAGTATGTGTTATTCACTGACGGATCCTGCCGTGTGGTAGGGAGCCATCGGAAATGGAAAGCTGCTGTGTGGAGTCCCACCCGACAAGTTGTGGAGGCCATGGAAGGGGAAGGTGAGTCGAGTCAATATGCAGAAGTGAAAGCCATACAACTGGCCCTAGAAATTGCTGAAAGAGAAAAATGGCCAGTACTGTATCTTTACACTGACTCATGGATGGTGGCAAATGCTCTTTGGGGGTGGTTACAGCAATGGAAACAGAACAACTGGCAGCGCAGAGGTAAACCTATCTGGGCTGCTACTCTGTGGCAAGATATTGCTGCCCGGGTAGAAAACCTGGATGTAAAGGTACGTCATGTAGATGCCCACATGCCTAAGAATCGTGCCACCGAAGAACATCAGAACAACAAAGAAGTGGATCGAGCTTCAAAAATTGAAGTAGCTCAGGTGGACCTGGACTGGGGACGTAAGGGTGAGCTGTTTGTAGCTCGATGGGCCCATGAAACATCAGGGCATCTGGGGAGGGATGCCACATACAGATGGGCTCGTGATCGAGGGGTGGACCTGACCATGGAGGCCATCACGCAGGTTACCCATGAGTGTGAGACATGTGCTGCAATCAAACGAGCCATGAGGATAAAGTCTCCCTGGAACAGGGGGAGATGGCTTGGATTTCGATATGGTGAAGCCTGGCAGATTGACTACATCGGACCACTCCCACAAACCCGCCAAGGCAAACGTTACATACTAACCATGGTAGAAGCAACAACTGGGTGGCTCGAAACATACCCAGTAAACCATGCCACCGCCCGAAACACTATCTTGGGCCTGGAAAGACAAGTGCTGTGGCGACATGGTACACCAGAAAGAATTGAATCCGACAATGGGAGTCACTTTCGAAACAATTTAGTCACCTCCTGGGCCAAGAGACATGGCATTGAGTGGGTGTATCACATCCCTTATCACCCACAAGCTTCTGGGAAGGTTGAGAGATACAATGGATTGTTAAAAACTATGTTACGAGCATTGGGTGCTGGGACGTGGAAACATTGGGACATGAATCTACCAGAGGCCACTTGGCTAGTTAACAACAGGGGGTCTGAAAGCCGTCCTGGTCCTGCTGAAACAAAACCCCTACACACTGTGGGAGAAGCTAAAGTCCCCGTAGTGCATGTAGGGAAGTGGATGGGGAAGGCGGTGTGGGTTACTCCTGTCATGGGAAAAGGCAAACCCACTTGTGGGATTGTCTTTGCCCAAGGACCAGGGTATACCTGGTGGGTAATGCAGAAGGATGGGGATATCAGGTGTGTGCCTCAAGGAGATTTAACCTTGAGAGAAAATTAATCTGTAATCCAAGTTATGTGTTGCAGGAGGACATTGCAGAACCAATGACAGGTCAACTTCGCAAGGAACCGGGCAAATGCAACAGTGACATGAGCTAAGCTGGTGCTGGTGTCAAGAAAATCAACTTCGCCTGCCCTGAGTGACCATTTTGACAGATGAAGCTGAAACCATCAACAGCTTTTATGAACATTTTTGGGAAAAGCCTGTGGAATGAAAAGTACAGATGTATAAACACTTTAATAGACAGAGAATAATGGTGATGAAATATCTATATACTAAACTATGGGGACCTGAGTGTGACACAAATGTTATGGAATAAGGGGTGGAGGTTGTGTTGGGTCTGCCTGGGATGGAGTCACCTTTCCCTGCAGCAGCCCACACAGTGCTGTGCTCTGCACTCATAGCTGGAACAGCACTGGTATCACTCCAGTGTTATGTCTATTGCTGCATAGTGCTGGCACAACATCAGAACTCCTTCCAGG
>NW_023305617.1:0-3310 GCF_011077185.1 Oxyura jamaicensis
TTGGTGATCTTGGAGGTGTCTTCCAACCTAGGTGATTCTGGGATTCTGGGATTCTCCTGAAGACCCACCAAGTCAAGCTCAGCGTGACAAATTTTCTGCTAGTACACTCAAACGAGTGAAAAGCTCAGCCCACTCTAAGGCAGAGTGGAGGGCAACTTCAGTCTTCTTGAAAAGACTTTTGTTTGTTCGTTTCTAATAGCGTGTGGCCACCAGAAGCAGAAAAAGACTGAAGTGGTTAACAAAATATACTCAGAGAACAAGAAAATTGGGAATGCCCCAACAATTTCACCTACTAGAAAGGGAAGCACTGGATTGTTATTGGAAAGCTTGTTAGTTCCCAAAGCTAGGTACCACTACAACCATTCACATCATAGAGCAAATCCAACAAGTTTCTTTTAACTACTTCTGAAAAGGACTGTCAAAGGAGGGGCACTCTTTCAGCAAGTTCTTTTAATGGGCTGCACAAGCTCAAAGCAAAGTCAGCAGGTTTGTGTTTTTTTTAAAACATCTCACTTCACTCTTCCATCCGGCAGCCCTTGTGCGAGAGGTTGCATCCCTTCTGCACAGAGCCTCGAGGGAGAGCACAAGAGAAGACCCAGCTCCCTTCAGGCTGCCGCGCTGGGGTGACAGGAGGAGTCCCCGAGGGCCACCACGCACCTTTAGCATTTGTGCAAATAGGCTGAGGGGTGAAAATAGGAGTGTGTAAGCGATGATAGGTGGCTAATTTCTTATACTAGGAGTGAGTTTCTAGAGCTGAGTAATTGGTAACGCCAGACATGGAGAAGGCTGAGGTACTCAACAACTTCTTTGCCTCTGTCTGCACTGGTAGACGGGCTCCCCAAGTCTTTCACTTCCCCCAGCCCATAGATGGAGGCTGGGGGAGCAAAATTCCACCCACTGTAAGTGAAGAGCAGGTTTGAGACCACCTGGCGAATCTAAAGAGGTACGGGTCTGTGGGACCTGATGACCCAGGGTCCTGAGGGAACTGAGGGCTGACGTAGCTGCCAAGCCTCTCTCCATCATAACTGAAAAGTCCTGGCAGCCGGGCGATGTCCCTGGTGAGTGGAAAAAGGGAAACATCATGCCCCTTTGTAAAAAGGGATGAGAAAGTCAGGTCGTTTGGAAAGCAGAGGAACTCCTGCTCAGACTGGGGAGGGAGAAGAAGACGAGATAGGCTACTCCAAAGTGGCTGGGCCATCAGAGGAACAGCAAGACAAACAGGAAGATATCATAAGGGCATCAAGAACTACCCAAGGCCTATACCAGCATCAGCCTAACTGGCAATGAGTGGCAAAAGCCCCCCTGATGTGACTGGCCCAGATGCTCTGTGCATCCTTGGCATAGGCTATCTCAGGAGAGGATATTTCAAGGACCTTTTTTCTTCAGGGAGCCAATCTGTGCTGGTGACAGGGGGAGATGCTTTTTCCCACCTCTTCACTCTCCCTCTCTCCTTCACCCACCTCTTGTCCTCCAGGCTACTTACCATAGCTCTTCAGGTCTTTGAATGTCCTGGGGACGTTCAGCCCAGCACGTTCCTATTGCTATGTCTCCTGAGTGCGCTTCAGGTACTGTCCAAGGTTAAACTACTTAGGAATGCCATCCAGAGATCTGTTCTGAGGCAGGATAGTTATGAGCAGCAGGCAGCATCAGAGGATATGGGCAGGCATCTAGAGTAGTGGACACCTCCAGTGCTTTGGAAATTCACCCCCGATCAGGTGCAAAATCCTAAAAAAAAAAAAAAAAAAATGGCAGAATGCTTGAAAAAGGTGTGTCATCACCCTGGCACTTCCAGAGAGATGCAAATCACTGCAGCGTGCTGGGGCTTGGCCCAATGCAACTGCTCACCACCCGCTGACCAATGCCCAGCCGATCCCTGAGCAGCCGGTACCCCTGCCGTCCCCCAGCCAGACACCCCACATTACTTGCCCAGCATGACGCCGTAAGGTACGGAATACCCCTTTGGCCAGTGGCGTTCAGCTGTCCTGCCTCTGTCCTCTCCCAGCTCCTGCTGCACCCCCAGCCTGCCCGCTGGCAGGGCAGTGTGAGCAGCTGAAAAATCCTTCACTCAGTGTAAGCACTGCTCTGCAGCCAGCCAAACAGCACTGTGTCATCAACATTCATATCATCACAGAACCATAGAACCATAGAGACACAAGGTTGGAGAGGACCTACAAGATTATCTAGTCCAGCCGTCCCCCATCACCAGTCGTAGCCACTAAGCTACCAAATCATATCTCGCAGTGCCTTGTCCAGGCGCTTCTTGAACACTGCGAGGGATGGTGACTCCACCAAGAGTGGCTTTGCCTGGGAGATGTCCTCACGTGGAAGAAGGAGGAGGGTTGTTGGGGCTGAGGGCCCCTTTACTGAGGCTGGCTCTGCCGGGCCATTTGGCTTGCCGGAGAGAAAGCTTGCCCCTCGGCCACAGGGACTGCCCTGCACCTCCCATCCTGTGCCCTGGGTTTATTTTGAACACTGTTTTTAAGGTAATTTCATTCTGTTCTTTACAGAAATGAACAGAAGCAAGCTGCATCTTCAGCCCGAACTCCCAGGTAGGCTTTGTGCTGTGAGTGACACATTTGTTCCCCCCGTCACATCTGATTTAAATCTCCCCTCCATTTGTTCAAAGCCATTATTCCTGGTTCCGTGGCTGCACTCCCTGATAGAGTCCCTCTCCAGCTTTGTTTTAGGCCACTTTTATGGGTAAGGTTAGGTGGCAAAAATGCAGGACCTAGCAGATTGCAGCCTTATCTACCTTGTTCCACATGTTCCACGTGACATTTTCCAGCTCAGGCTCTAGCCTCTGATCAGTGCAACATAGAATCATAGAAACATGAAGGTTGGAAAAGACCTCCAAGATCATTTGGTCCAACCATCCCTCTACCACCAATGTCACCCCCGAAACCATGTCCCTATGCACCAGGTCCAACCTTTCCTTGAACACCCCCAGGGCCGGTGGTGCCTCCACTTTCTTGGGCAAGCCGTTCCAATGCCTCTTTCTGAGAAGAAATGTCTGCTACTTGTTTTAATTGTTGAAGAGCACTGCTTCCACTAAGCCAAGGACTTTTCAGCTGCTCACACTGCCCTGCCAGCGAGGAGGCTGGGGGTGCAGCAGGAGCTGGGAGAGGACAGAGGCAGGACAGCTGAACGCCACTGGCCAAAGGGGTATTCCGTACCTTACGGCGTCATGCTGGGCAAGTAATGTGGGGTGTCTGGCTGGGGGACGGCAGGGGTACCGGCTGCTCGGGGATCGGCTGGGGCCTTTTTGAGGCCATGGTTTCCTCAGCAAGACAGGTGCCCAAATTTGGCCACC